>NC_069739.1:2890680-3015680 GCF_027358585.1 Pangasianodon hypophthalmus
ACTACATCCTATGTAGAAGAGGCAATCTGAAAGAGATTAATGACTGTAAAGTGGTAGTGGGAGAGAGTGTAGCCAGACAGCATAGGATGGTGGTGTGTAGGATGACTTTGATGGTCTATAAGAAGAAGAGATCAAAGATAGAGATAGAGAAGAAAACCAAATGGTGGAAGCTGAAAAAGGAGGAATGTTGTGAGGACTTAAGACAGAAGTTCAGGCAGGCTCTGGGTGGTCAGGTAGTGCTGCCAGATGACTGGGAAAGAAGATAAGGAGACTTGGTGGTGGAATGAGGGAGTTCAGGATAGTATCCAGAGGAAGAGGTTAGCCAAGAGGAAGTGGGTCATGGACAGGACTGAAGAGAATAGACAGGAATACAAGGAGTTACAGCGCAGAGTGAAGAGGGAGGTGTCTAAGGTCAAGCAGGAGGCATATGATGAGTTGTACACTAGGTTAGACACTAGAGAAGGACAGAATGACTTATACAGGTTAGCTAGGCAGAGGGATCGAGATGGGAAGGATGTGCAGCAAGTTAGAGTTATTAAGGATAGAGATGGAAGGGTGCTCACAAGTGAGGAGAGTGTACAGAGGAGATGGAAGGAGTACTTTGAAGAGCTGATGAATGAGGAAAATGAGAGGGAAAAAGAGTAGAAGGGGTGACCTCTGTGGAACAGAAAGTAGATAAGATTAGAAAGGATGAAGTCAGGAAGGCTTAGAAGAGGATGAAGAGTGGAAAGGCTGTTGGTCCTGACGACATCCCGGTGGAGGTCTGGAAGTGTCTAGGAGAGGCAGCAGTGGAATTTTTAACTAGTTTGTTTAACAGGGTTTTAGAGAGTGAGAAGATGCCTGAGGAATGGAGAAGTAGTGTATTAGTGCTTTAAGAATAAGGGTGACGTGCAGCGTTGCAGCAACTATAGGGGGATAAAGTTGATGAGCCATACAATGAAGCTATGGGAAAGAGTAGTGGAAGCTAGGTTAAGGAAGGTAGTGGAAATTTGTGAGCAGCTGTATGGCTTCATGCCCAGAAAGAGCACAACAGATGCAATTTTTGCTCTGAGAATTTTGATGGAGAAGTATAGGGATGGTCAGAGGGAGTTGCACTGTGTGTTTGTAGACTTGGAGAAAGCGTATGACAGGGTGCCAAGAGAAGAGCTGTGGTACTGTATGAGGAAGTCAGGAGTAGCAGAGAAGTATGTCAGAGTGGTGCAGGACATGTATGAGAGGAGCAGGAAAGTGGTGAGGTGTGCTGTAGGTCAGACAGAGGAGTTCAAAGTGGAGGTGGGACTGCATCAGGGATCGGCTCTGAGCCCCTTCCTGTTTGCTATGGTGATGGACCAGTTGTCAGAGGAGGACAGACAGGAGTCTCCTTGCACAATGTCGTTTGTGGATGACATTGTGATCTGTAGTGAGAGCAGGGAGCAGGTGGAGGAAAACCTGGAGAGGTGGAGGTTTGCGCTGGAGAGAAAAGGAATGAAAGTCAGTCGTAGTAAGATGAGTACATGTGTGTGAATGAAAGGGAGGGAAGTGGAACAGTAAGATTACAGGGTGAAGAGGTGAAGAAGGTACAGGAGTTTAAGTACTTGGGGTCAACAGTCCAGAATAATGGAGAGTGTGGGAAAGAGGTAAAGAAGCGAGTGCAGGCAGGTTGGAATGGGTGGAGAAAGTTGTCAGGAGTTCTGTGTGATAGAAAAATATCAGCGAGAATCAAAGGGAAGGTGTACAAGACAGTGGTGAGACCAGCCATGCTGTATGGTTTAGAGACAGTGTCGCTGTGACAGGAGTCAGAGCTAGAGGTAGCAGGGCTGAAGATGTTGAGGTTCTCTTTGGGAGTGACAAGGTTGGACAGGATTAGGAATGAGTATATCAGAGGGACAGCACATGTTGGATGTTTGGGGGACAAAGTTAGGGAGGCCAGATTAAGATGGTTTGGACATGTTCAGAGGAGGGAGAGTGAGTATATTGGTAGGAGAATGTTGGACATGGAGCTGCCAGGCAGGAGGCAAAGAGGAAGGCCAAAGAGGAGGTATATGGAGGTAATAAATGAGGATATGAAGCTAGTGGGTGCAAGTGTTGAGGATACAGAAGATAAGGATAGGTGGAGAGTGATGATTCGCTGTGGTAACCCCTGAAGGAAAAAGCTGAAAAAACGAAGAAGAAGATGATTTAGGGCAAGTCCTTTCAGAGTGTTTTTTTAATCTGTAATTAACCCAGCTGTTAAACCAAATTTTATTAAATATATTAAACATAACAAGTATTGCAGATGATAGTAGTAGACAGTAGTGTTCTGGCACACACAATGTCTAAAATATATGTATTTCAAAAATCTTTAATATAGCATGTAAATTACACTAATAACCACATATAATGAAAGGAAGGTTTGATTAGAGGAAAATAAATGCTCTTTATCTCTGTAGCAGAAGATGGTGATGCAGTACAGCATGCAGTCAATACCACTGACAGAGCATGTCTGTTTGAAGCTAAACACATAAACCCCTCTACAGGTAAGACTGTGCCTTATAGCATTTCTAATTTCATCACCTCATGTTGGTGTATGAGAACAGTAATGACATCAATAACACCACATGACATATTGTTGCTCTTTCCTGCATGTTCTCTCTGCATTTAGTAAAGACAGCTGAGTCTGACAGCAGCCATATCTAATGCAGTGAGATCAGTGTAGTGGGGCAGTGACAAAGTTAGAGTGATGCTTACCGATTCACATGAGTCACATGACCAGTCCCGGGATGGAAACCTGGTGCTTCTTGCACCCTATGCATCTTTTCAACATGCGGCACAAAGACATCTTTCTTTTGGTAATCACTTGTGTGCTAGTTGTTCTTTACACTCACCGTCTACTTTAATAGGAACACCTGTACACCTGCTCATTCATGCAATTATCCAATCAGCCAATGTATAAAATCATGCAGATACAGGTCAAGAGCTTCAGTTAATGTTCACATCAAACATCAGACCCAGGAAAAATTCAATGATTTTTTGTTTTTCACACCATTATGTGTAAACTCCAGAGACTGTTGTGTGTTAAAATCCCAAGAGATCAGCAGTTTCTGAAATACTCAAACCAGCTCATCTGGCACCAACAACCATGCCCCGGTTAAAGTCACAGAGATCACACTTTTTCTTCATTCTGATGTTTGATGGGGATATTACCTGAAGCTCTTGACCTGGATCTGCTTAGAATTTAAATAAAATACAAAAAATCTGTTTAACATGCCTGTTTCTAAGGTAAGAATTGTGTTCGTAGGTTAAAATGATGTCTGTTTCTGCTTTTATATGCATACCTGCTGTTACATATGCTATTCAGTCAACCAATAAAAGTTGTTTAGAAGGTAAACATCATTCTGCATTAATAATTTTGTTAGCATCAATGGGAAAAAATATTTCTTATTATTTAAAGTGCATTTGGTCCCCACAAGGAATAAAAAAAGCTGGCGTGTGTGAGGGTGGACCTCACATATACTAAATACCAGATACCAGATACAGGTCCTACAAGTGACCTCTGTGTGTGTGTGTGTGTGTGTGTGCGCGCTCGCACGTGTGTACATGTTTGTGTGTGTGTGTTTGTGTGTGTGTGTGCATGTGCGTGTATGTGTGTGTGCGTGTACATGCTTGTTGAGTGTCGGAAATGAAGACAAAAAGCATCATCAGGTTGTGTAAAAGATGGAAACAGTTTAACGTGATACAGTCAGTTTATTCATTTTAAATCAATATTTTAGTTAAAAGTGTCAGGTGACTAAACTGTCTGCAAAAAGAAAGCAGGAGCATTGCTAAGAAATAACACTTCACAGAGTGAGTAAAGACGTCCATCATTGTGTTTCTCCATCAGGAACAGCTCCTCTTACCATGTGGAGGGATTTTGTTGAATTCCTCTTCACAGCATTCCTCGAGTCTCTTCTTCAGATCTGAGAGAGAATTCCTCACTCCATCAAATGAGAGATGTTGATGGACAGTGATGCTGGATGTGTGAAAGTTTGGTCTGTCCCATGGGGGAGACCGACGTCCAGAAGCTAAAATCTACAGAAAGCAAATTAAAATTCAAACAAAAATAAACAGCATGCACAAAGAAATTACTTTGGAAAGTAAAAGAAAAGAATAAGGATTTTGTAGCACAGTGTTGCGTCTCTAAGTTTGTCTTTTTGCAAAATTCGTGATTTTTGTCAAAGTTCTGTTTCTACATTACCCAGCATGCATTACACAAATACATCATATAATCATTATGAATCCTCCATCCTCCAACTGTCACAATAAACACATCAGACCAATGAAGTCATAGCTACTCTATCTCAAATCCACAAACTAATATTACTGAACTTAGCTAGGAACCGAAGTCGAGTTAAAGAGAAGCGAAACAGCACTAAACAATAACAAACAGTAATAAACTGTGAAGTCCCCTGATCTCAGGATAACACCAGACACACTTGTGATGTCAGACAGGGACATTTATTCTTGCTTTAACGAGAGGTGTTTTAGAGAGTGTGTGAGGAACAGCTGGGTCTGTAAATCAGACAGTGAGTGTTACCTGGAGGAACTGGATGTGATCGTGTGTGTGTGAAAGCTGCTCCAGATCAGTGACTCTCCTCTGAAGATCAGCAATCTCCTGCTCCAGTTGCTCCAGGAGTCGTTCAGCTCGACTCAGTTCAGCCTTCTCCTGAGCTCTGATCAGCTCCGTCACCTCCGAGCGCTTTTTCTCCATGGAGCTGATCAGCTCAGTAAAGATCCTCTCACTGTCCTCCACTGCTGTCTGTGCACTGAGCTGTTAGGAGACACACACACACAAACAAGATTTAAACCTCATCTATCATTCTCTCTCTTACTGGGACTGTAAGTGACTCGTTGTTCATGTTGTGTGTGTTTCTAGGAGCAGCTCTGTCTCTGCTCACTGCTCACCTTTATAGTGTTCACAGCCTGTTTCAGCTCCTGCACCTTCTTCTTCTTCTCCTGGATTCTCTGCTGGGATTTAATCTGCTCCTGCTTTAACTCACTCTGAAGACACACCAGTTACATCCAGCTGTTAATAAAGTATTAGCTAATTGGTTACATATTAATCTTAGTTAAAAGTACATTAATGTTTCTCAGAGCCGTGAATGCTATGTCGTGTACTGTGTGTTTCTACACTGAGCTGTTAGTTTATTAGCTCCTACATCACAATATCCTTTCAACTGGTAGCTCAGTGTTGTACAATTTCTACATGGGTACTGCATCTTTTAGTGTTCTAGCTAGAAATTACTGCCAAGCTGCTTATGATGAGTGGCAAAATAAAGAGTCCAGACAAAAAAATAAAATTGAATGTTCATTAAAATTTATCTGTATAGTCCTTTTAACAAAGGAGCTTAACACTCTGAGTGGTGCTAATGAAGTACATAAAATGATATAGACATTGTTATACAATTATATTTGCAGTGGTGTTTTGACTGTAAATGTTCTATAGATATCATTACATGGGGTTTTAATTTGATGGCTGGAACTGAAGGATTCTCTGTACTCTGAATCCAGCACACAATTGTATAGAATGTCTTTGTATGCTGTAGCATTACAATTTCCCTTCGCTAGAACTAAGAGACCCAAACGTCTTCCAGCATGACAATGTGCCTCGGCACAAAGCAAGCTCCATGAAGACATGGTGTGTTAAGTTTGGAGTGGAAGAACTCGAGTGTCCTGCACAGAGCCCCGACCTCAACCACATTGAACACCTTTGGCATGAAGTGAAGCCGATTGCACCCCAGCCCTCCTCACCCAACATCAGTTGTGTGTATGTGTGTTTGTTCACCTGCCTCATCCTGTCACAGTTCGTGTGGGCTGAAATGTTCACTAACTGACCTAACCAAATTACGATCATCAGTGTTGTATTTAAGACTCTGTTGACCAGACCACATACACTTTGAATAAGCTTTTACAGAATCCTTCTGATTGATAGTCAAATCAAACTTAAAGTTTAAATCATATAACTGAATTAAGCACCTGTTTCTAGATGGGAAAATATCATTAAAATGTTTTAATTTTGGAAAGCTTTCTCATTCTCACCTGTTTCTCAGCTCTTTCTGCTGTGGCTGTGATGGTGTCGTGACCTTTGTGATTATCCATCGTACACAAATAACAGATGCAGGTTTGATCAGTACGACAGTAGATCTCAATCAGCTTGTTGTGTTGAGAGCAGATCTTCTCTTGTAGTTTCGCTGAGGCTTCAGTTAATGTGTGTTTCTTAAAAGCAGGAGACTGATAGTGAGGACCAAGATGAGTTTCACAAAAGGAAGCCAGACACATCAGACAGGACTTGATGGCTTTGCGTTTTCTCCCGGTGCAGGAATCACACTCCACATCTCCAGGTCCAGCGTAACAGTGAGCAGGAGAAGCAGCTTGGACTTTAGTCTTCTTCAGTTTCTCCACCACTTCAGCCAGCATGTTGTTTCTGTGTAGAACAGGCCTTGGAGTGAAAGTGTCTCTGCACTGAGGACAGCTGTAGACGCCCTTCTGATCCTCCTGATCCCAGCAGCCATTAATACACTCCTTACAGAAACTGTGACCACAGGGGATAGCCACCGGATCCTTCAGGAGATCCAGACACACTGGACAGCTGAACTGGTCCTGATCTACCGAAATACTGGCCTCGGCCATTTTCCTGAACTCAAACACACACACACACAGAGAGAGAGAGCAGGGTTTTTTTTTTACTTTGAATGAACTTTGAGCTTCTGTTTCTATAGTGTGACAGAGAGAGTAGGTGGAGCTTTAAATAAAGAGGGTGTAGCTAACCTCCATGACTGTAATGGTATAGTGTAATATATAATGTGAGTAATTATTAAAGTTGTTAATGTGACATCAGGAGTTTTGTGTTTTCTAATGGATCAAATAAAGATAGTGTCATGGTTACACCGAAGCCTGTGCAGGAATACGATTCCCATCAGGGACAGCACCTCATGGATCATGTCACGTGACTGCTTGCACCTGTTTTCCATTTTGTGTTTAATGAGCACTAGTGTAAGAGTCATGTCTTGCACAGCACTTGTTGTCTAGCTTTTGTCTTTGGTTCTTGTCCTCTTCTCTGTCTCTCCTCTCTCCTTTAATGCCCAATAAATGCTCTGGCAAGAGAACATGCTGCATGTTCTTGCAGAGGTAACTGGTTTTTCCCCGGCTCTAAGGAAGCCAATGGCCTGTTTTACGGGGTGATGCGCATTGCTCCAATTGACTCCTGCATTGATGGTTTTTGCGGTGACCTTTGGGACTTGGTCATGCCACCAGCAGTATCTCCGCCCCCTCCACCCCACCCCCCACCCCCTTCTCTTGGAGCAGCAGATCAGGAAGTGCCCAAGGGTTCCACATCTGGAGCACAGCAGACATGCTGGAGTATCTGCTTTGGCCCATGTATGAAGGTTTGTCATACACTGCCTGGACAAGAAACTGGAACCAGTCGAGCTCAGCTTTCTACAGCTCAGCCCAGGTCACCTTTCTCTCCGGTGCATTGTCCCATCTAGTCCAGGCGCCTGGCTATTTCACATGTGATTTATTTTAAAATGTCTTAATTAAAATTGACATTTGTCTTCACTCAGTGTTAATCAGGTCAGAAAGGTAAGAAAATATTTAACCAGCCAACACCCATCATACAGGCTTTTTATCAGTTTATAGCGGCACATGATGACGTTAATTTTTAACACTGTACAACAGGTCATCTCTGTGTGATATGTGAACACATTTCTGCATAACCATCTGTATATACTGTTTATGTTATACATATGTTGTATATATTATTCACTGTCATTTTTGCACACCTGTTTTTATTGCTCATTTTTTCTTTTATTTATTACTATTACTCTTTTTGATGTTGTACATATCTTTATGTAATATTCAGTGCATTTTTTATAGATCTGCAATTCTGCTTTTAATTTTATTTTTATTCTTTATGCTGCTGTAACATCATTTCCCTCAGGGGACCAAAAAAGTATATCTATCTATCTATCTATCTATCTATCTAATGCTCAGCAGAACAAGAGTGAAACTTAAGTAGTGAAACTCATAATGCATAAACAGCTGTGATTAAGAAATTTACCCTTCCCCACACAAGTAACTCAATCCTTTAAACTTTGAAATTTCTGTGAATCCAACAGCTTTCAGTCTTTTACATGTGAACTGTATTTTATACATAGTAGAGTGAGTTAAAGGAGGATCAGAGGAAACAGGGGTGGCTCGTATCAGCGGGGTATCGGTGACCAACAAACCCACCCCTGTACTGTAGATCACACAGCCAATCAGTAAAAGCCGTGTCATGTGAGTGACACACCCCCTACATTTGAGCTCCAGTGGGCTATATTCTTATAGACTGTGTTAGTAATGTTTCCGTAATACGGCATCAGCAGTCGTGTTATGGTCTCAGTCGCAGATGTAAAGTAATGTAATGAAGTCATGGCCGAGGTTTATTTACTCTATCGTCATTTTCCCCATAAAATGTGTTTGGAGAAGAAATTAAAAGTTGATAGATTGAGCACACATTGTCTAACCCAAGTAGAAATAACACTAAAAGGGACAGACAACAGAACTGTACATGCAGTGTGTTTGATTTGAATGAAAGAGTTACAGCTTTTCTGTTTACTGTGTTTACTATTCAGGGGAAATGCAGTATGAACCCAGTGAAGCATTACGGGCTTGAAACACTAAACAATTATAAATCACTAATGTCCCAGATAGCAAAGAGACCTCGATTCAACGTCTATTTGTAGTTGTATAGGTCAGTATCAACAACATTCTCTGTTTGGTCGAAACTTAGCTGGAGAAATCGCAGTTCTGCGCATGCGCATCATTTGGATCGTAACGGCCAACTGCCACTTCACGCTGAGGTAAAGGAAAGCAAAAATATAAAGATATATTTTGTTCGTCACTTTAATATAGTGGTTTCCATGTGTAATGTTAAATATCATTTTAGAGTTGTAATGTTTTATATTTTGAAGCTTTTATAACGTTCCTGCTTCATTGTTGTGTAATTTATCGTCCTGTTTGCGCGCGTGAGCTAAAGCAGCAGCTAACTCTGAGGTAAATATTGGAACCGTTTTAATTATTTAAATGGGCAACTTGAACACGACAAACTTAACATTTATATGAAGGACCAGCTTATCAATTACATAATTTAGGATTTGAGAAGCTTCACCAGCAGAAGGAAAAATAGAGACGAGACGGGAGAGGCACACAGACACAGCAGAGAGAGGAAAAAATGCGACCGCCTCCAGCGAGAGTCAGAGAGAGAATTACTAAGATCAACAATAATGATAGTTAATATAATTTGAATAATATATTTTATACATAAATAAGAACCACAATGGTAAAAGACACAAAACAGAATTAAAATCATCAGTCCCAATAAACACAAAGGAGCATGTGGGTGGAGTACACATCGTTTAATTAACAATCACAATCATAAAACATAAACAGAAAAGACAGAAGCTGCAATCTTGAACATTTACTGAACAGTGACCTCTAGTCACAGATTTCTCTGTGTCACCGATTTCAGCACAACTCACACAGCTCGCGCGCTGCACTTCTCACTCCTCCATCCTTTTCTCCTGAAATTTTACTAGTTTCTTGTCTGACAGTTCATTTTTAACATTTCCTTTTTAATTATTGTAAAATGACTAATCTGTTTTAATGAATACATTTAAATGAGTGTGTTTTTGTGCAGATGGATTGTGTGCTAGTGAGACAGATGACTGAGCAACAATGTGGCAGTGTGCAGGAATTTTACATAAAACACTACACACTTTATTTTGGATCACACAATCTCACAGTAGACAGCCAATAAAGTCCAAACCCAGCATATAGAGGCTGAGTGAATGTGGTGTGGACTCTGTGGAGGAGCTTCATCGTGTCAGAGACGCTGTAGAAGGACAGAGTTCCTGCACTGTGATCCACATACACTCCTATTCTGGAGGATGATGGAACTCTGAGATCAGTCTTAATGTTGTTGTGACAGAAACAGAGAGAAGAAGAAGAAGAACACCGCAGACTCCAGGACTGATTGTTGTATCCAAACACACACTCATTACCCCGTCCTTTTCTGCTGATGTCTTTATATGAGACTGATATGTACACACCATCACCACTCCACTCCACCTCCCAGTAACAGCGTCCACACACACTCTCCTTACACAACACCTGCCAAGTAGAGTCAAATCTCTCTGGATGATCAAAGTACTGCTGCTCGCTCTTACTGCATCTCACCGCTCTGTTCTTCTCAGACAGAATGAGTTTACGATGTGCCGTGTTGGGATCCAGAGTCAGATAACAGAAATCTGAAATAAAAAAGAAAAACAAACTGAACATGGCATATTTTATTAAAAGTGTAAGCGCTAAGCATATAGCCAATATAATAATTTGCTTTTTAATATTTAACCAGAGAGTTGTAGTTTTTCACCATCCTTTTATCAATACAAAGAAGCGTACCCGGAAGTGCTAATGGACTACATTTCCCATGAGGAGGCACCTCCGCCATTACTAATTTACATTTTAGAAAGAGCCAGTGTGAGTTTAACTGAAAGGACAGTGCCACTTCAGCACCACTATTGTTTTGGACAGCTGGAGTGCGTGTGGCGGAGTGAATTAATTCTTCACGGCTGACTGACAATCTCCGCCGCAGCAGCAATCTACCCTCATCGCAGCAGATAAGGTAGGAGACGTGTATATAGCTCCACTAACGGCTCTCTCTCTCTCTGCCTCTCTGCTTTTAGAAGGCGACGTCAGCAGGGAAGACGGTCCCCTTTTACCTCCTGCTGTGCTTGGGGCTCTCTAAAAGCTACCATTACTAACTCTTCGTCTCCTCAGTGTGCCGCTACATGGAGATTGCTGCACCAACCTCGGAGACGACCTCACCTGCACTCAACCTCACCAGCCCCTTCATATTCGATTTACTGCTGCACAACTTGTCACTGTAAATGAAAGAGCACATTCCCCTAACAAAGACCTCACTGTGCTGTGTTCCTTTGTATGCTAAGGTCTCGCTCATGACAGTATCTTGAGGGGGATGTATAAAAAAGTGTTGTACAATCGCCAGTTCTTCAGTCTAAGGTACCTTAGGGGTTATATCAGTCAGGGTTTAATCTGAATTTCCACTGACCCTTTCTCTTAAAAAAGACCTAATCTCATACACACCCACACACAGCCATACACACACACACACACATTTTGTAATATTGAGGGGACCAAGCCTGAGTAATAATAATTACTAAGTAATGGGTACAGGTAACAATGTACAATCAGCTGACGTGTTATATTGGTCAGAGTTCACTCTGAATTTCCACTTACCCTTTCTATTAAAGTCGTAACACATCCTACTTATACACACGTGTATTGTAACATTGTGGGGACCATGTCTGGGTAATACTGTACAATCCCCTGTTGTACAATAATCTACTGTTGTGGATGAAACTCAACTTCTCAGGAATAGTGAGATCAAACAAGGACACCTAAAGGTTGGATACTTCCTTAATTGCCTAGTTGGGTTCTAGACAGAAGGCAATGAAAAACAAAACAAAACCCTTAAGTCATTTGAGCATCCCTGGACACATGACTCTATTTTCCTCCCTTCTACTCTATTCTAATAGTTATTCACTGTGGCTTTTGTTAAAAAAAAATCTTGTGGTTAAAATTATAAGAAAATGACAGTTACTTTTGTTAAAGGCAAGTACTGGAAAATATGAATACAAACAATTTTGATGACCACATGGCAAAACAAGGCAAAGATGCTAGTGATGTGATGCTTCCAGAACACTATTTGCTTTGGCTGACCAAAGTAAAGAGAGCTAAGATTGTCTTCTAAAGATAAGCCTTTAGCTTTTATTCTAATATACTTGTGTCAGGTTATGTTCTTATTTAGTACATCCTCTTGTCTATGTAATGTTACATTTATAATGATTCAACTGAGTTGATGTATTTATAATGATGTATTTCTAAAGAAGAGATGATGTTACTGCTTAATAAATGGTATCCAAGTGGTATCCAAATGGTAGCCAAGTACCAGTGCAGACTATTGATGAAGTGTTGAAGCATATAAGGTATATATATGTGTACATATATATATATCATTATTTTTTAGATTCTGTAAGTATTTTCTAGGTTCCTGTAAGAGAAGAGTCTGGTGCTGTAAAGCAGTAGGCACTGTGTATCTAAAAAATCAGATTGCAGCACTGAAGAGAAACATACTTACCTCAGTGCAGCTATGTGGACAAGGATTAAATCCCATGGTTTCACATGCTACCTATTACACTGTTGCCTTTATTTTTAACAGCACAGAGTTTTTTATTGTTTACAACAGCTTCAGTTTTTTGCTTCATTGGCTGTGAACAGTGCAGTTCATCATTGGCAGGTGATGCTATCTCAGTGACATGGAACTATTTGTAATTTTTAGAGCTATTCTGGCTTTTCGTAGTTGTTAACTAGATAACTTACCTAATTTCCTTAGAAACGTACTTAAACTACAGCCTTACTATTGAATATTTACAACTGTACCCCCCTGTGACATTGTTAATCTCTGTGCCTCTTTGTTCTTACAGTTGTGCTCAAAAGTTTGAATACCTTGGCAGAAATTGTGAAATATTGGCATTGATTTTGAAAATATGACTGATCATGCAAAAAATTGTCTTTTATTTAAGGATAGTGATCATATGAAGCTATTTATTATCACATAGTTGTTTGGCTCCTTTTTAAATCATAATGATAACAGAAATCACCCAAATGGCCCTGATCAAAATTTACATACCCTTGAATGTTTGGCCTTGTTACAGACACACAAGGTGACACACACAGGTTTAAACAGCAATTAAAGGTTAATTTCTCACACCTGTGGCTTTTTAAATTGCAATTAGTGTCTGTGTTTTTATAGTCAATGAGTCTGTTAGCTCTCACATGGATGCACTGTGCAGACTAGATACTGAGCCATGCGGAGCAAAAAAGAACTGTCAAAATACCTGTGTAACAAGGTAGTGGAACTTTATAAAGATGGAAAAGGATATAAAAAGATATCCAAAGCCTTGAAAATGCCAGTCGGTACTGTTCAATCACTTATTAAGAAGTGGAAAATTCAGGGATCTCTTGATACCAAGCCAATGTCAGGTAAACCAAGAAAGATTTCAGCCACAACTGCCAGAAGAATTGTTCAGGTTACAAAGAAAAACCCACAGATAACCTCAGGAGAAATACAGGCTGCTCTGGAAAAAGATGGTGTGGTCGTTTCAAGGAGCACAATACGACGATACTTGAACAAAAATGCCAGAAAGAAGCCTTTACTGCGCCAATGCCACAAAAAAGCCCGGGTTACAGTATGCCCGACAACACCTTGATACGCCTCACAGCTTCTGGCGCACTGTAATTTGGAGTGACGAGACCAAAATAGAGCCTTATGATCACAACGATAAGCGCTATGTTTGCAGAGGGGTCAAAAAGGCCTATAATGAAAAGAATACCATCTCCAGTGTGAAGCATGGTGGTGGCTCACTGATGTTTTGGGGGGGGGTGTTAGCTCTAAAGGCACGGGGAATCTTGTGAAAATTGATGGCAAGATGAATGCAGAATATTATCAGAAAATACTAGCAGACAGTTTGGATTCTTCTGCATGAAAGCTGCGCATGGGACGCTCTTGGACTTTCCAGCACTGTTGCTGTGTTTGTCAATGAGAGATGGTGTGTTTGTCAATGAGAGATGGTGCAAACCAGGACATTGTTCAGTGAAAATGGAACTGTGCAGCAAGGACATTGAACTGTTAGCTGTTAGCATGAGGCCATTCTACTTGCCACGGGAGTTCTCGCATGTTATTGCAATAGCTGCGTATGTGCCCCCCTCTGCTAAGGCAGACATTGCCTGCGATACACTGCTCTCTGTTACCAACAGGCTGCAGACACAACACCCACAGGCCCTCTTCCTCATCTCTGGAGACTTTAACCATGCACCACCCTCCTCTGTGTTACCAACACTCACACAATATGTCACATGTCACACAAGAGACAATAAAACATTGGACTTATTTTATGCCAACACCAAGGAGGCATATTCTGCATCCCCCCTTCCCCCCCTTGGCAGAGCTGACCACAATATTGTCTATCTACAGCCTGTGTATAAACCTGTTGTACACAGGCACCCTGTGGAGTCCCGTGTGGTGAAGAGGTGGTCCACTGAGAGCGAGGAGGCTCTGAGGGTCTGCTTTAACACCACTGTGTGGGCTGAGTGTATCACAGACACCATAACAGGCTATATCAACTTCTGTGTTGAAAACACTGTGCCCTCCAAAACGGTACGGTGTTTTGCTAACAACAAACCGTGGATTACCCCTGACATCAAAGCTCTCCTGAAGGAGAAGAAGAGAGCTTTCAGGTCAGGGGACAAGGAGGAACTCAGGGCTGTACAAAAGGAGCTGAGAAAGAAGATCAGGGAGGGCAAGGCCAGCTACAAGAGGAAGATGGAGGAGCAGCTGAAGCAGCAAAACATCAGTGGGGTGTGGAGGAGCCTAAAGACCATCTCAGGCTTCAAAGCACCCCACTCCCAGGTTGTGGGGGACCTGCAGTGGGTCAATGACTTGAACCATCACTTCAACCGGTTTGACCAGTCACCCACTACTCCCCCCATGCAGCTGCACCACACCTCGTCAATGGGACAATGCCCCCCTCCCCCAGCCCCTCACACCTCTGGCTCACTCCACACCACCCCCTCACAGCCCCATGGACTCATTCACCCCCTCAGCCCACCCCTGTCTTTCACACCTGGCCAGGTGAGGAAAGAGCTGAGGAGGATCAAAGCAAGGAAGGCAGCTGGACCTGACGGTATCGGCTCCAGGCTCCTGAAATCCTGCGCAGAGGAACTGTGTGGGATTATGGGGCAAGTCTTCAACATGTGATCTTCCTGCTGCACCGTGCTCTAACTCACCTGGAGAAGCCCGGCAGCGCTGTGAGGATTTTATTCTTTGACTTCTCCAGCGCATTCAACACAATTCAACCATTGCTTTTGAGGGACAAGCTGGAGTGGGCTGGAGTGGACTCACATCTGGCGGAGTGGGTCCTGGACTATCTCACAGATAGGCCCCAGTTTGTGAGAGCTAGGGACTGCGTATCTGACACCCTGACCTGCAGTGTGGGTGTCCCCCAGGGCACGGTGCTCGCACCCTTCCTTTTCACCCTCTACACTGCAGACTTCAGATACAACACGGACAGCTGTGTCCTGCTCAAGTTCTCTGACGACTCAGCCATCGTTGGCCTGATCAGTGACGACGATGACGCAGAGTACAGAAGACTGATGCAGGACTTCGTGGACTGGTGTCGGCCAAATCACCTCCTCATCAACGCGGGAAAGACCAAGGAGGTGGTGGTGGATTTCCGCAGACACCGGTCTGCCCCCTCACTGGTGAACATCCAGGGAATGGACATTGAGAGAGTACCTGGGTGTTCACCTAAACCACAAACTGGACTGGACTCACAACACAGACAGACTGTACAGGAAGGGTCAGAGCAGGCTCTACCTCCTGAGGAGACTGCGGTCCTTTGGTGTGCAGGGGGCGCTCTTAAGACTTTTTATGACTCTGTGGTCGCCTCAGCCATCCTGTATGGTGTGGTCTGTTGGAGCAGCAGCATCACTGAGAGGGAGAGGAAAAAGCTGGACAAGGTCATCAAGAGGTCCAGCTCTGTCCTGGGCTGTCCTCTGGACTCAGTGCGGGAGGTTGGTGACAGACGGGTCCTGACAAAACTGACATCTATGCTGGACCATGAGTCCCACCCCCTGCGGGACGTCCTGTCAGCTCTGGAGAGCAGCTTCAGTGACAGACTGCTCCACCCTCAGTGTGTAAAGGAGAGATTTCGTTGGTCTTTCCTTCCTGCTGCTGTAAGACTTTTTAATGAACACTGCTGATTTATTTATTTATAAACTCTCAGTGCAGTATTTACACTCACATTTATGTGCAATATCAGTGTGCAATATTTTAATGTGCAATACCGTCACACTACTGGCAAGCTACACTATTCTCAACCAACCTGTACTTATGTGTATATACCCCTCTCCTTTTTTTGTTTTGTGTTAGGATTTTTGCTTTTAGCACTATTTAAGCCATTTATGTACAGAATAGTTTTTTAATCTACCTTGTTCTTGTGTGCATACTCTTTCTGTACTGTACCCCTGCTGTTCTTGTGTGCATACTCTTTCTGTACTGTACCCCTGCAGTTGCTAAATGCAATTTCCCCACTGCGGGACAAATAAAGGAATATCTTACTCTTACTCTTACACGACAATGACCCTAAGGCCAAGCTGAGCCTCCAGTGGTTTCAGCAGAAAAAGGTGAAGGTTCTGGAGTGGCCATCACAGTCTCCTGACCTTAATATCATTGAGCCACTCTGGGGAGATCTCAAACGTGTGGTTTGTGCAAGATGACCAAAGCTGGAGGCATTTTGCCAAGACGAAAGGGCAGCTATACCACGTGCAAGAATTTGGGGCCTCATAGACAACTATTACAAAAGACTGCACACTGTCATTGATGCTAAAGGGGGCAATACATAGTATTAAGAACTAAGGGTATGCAGACTTTTGAATAGGGGTCATTTCATTTTGTTCTTTGTTGCCATGTCTTGTATTATGATTGTGCCAGTTATACCTACAGCTGAATATGAATCCCATAAGAAATAAAAGAATGTGTTTTGCCTGCTCACTCATATTTTCTTTAAAAATGGTATATATATTACCAATTCTCCAAGGATATGCAAACTTTTGAGTACAACTGTACATTACCCTCGTAGCTCCTGTACCAAACTAAAGAATGTCAGATACTATACATAGTATAATGGATGATTGACTACATTTGGAGTAAAGGGAACATTGTGTTCATTTGATTATACAAACCCATATAAATAACTGCGCATTTGGGTTTTGTAATGCACAGCTTGTAATACTAATATTAAAAGTGTCAGAGTTATATATTCCATTTTCTAGCATCTACCAACAAACTACACTGAATAGAAAATTTAATGTAGAAACATCCACAGTAATAATAAAAACTGTTGTACATTTGCTATTCAGTAAGCCAATAAGTTATTTAGAAGGTAAACTGGATTAATAATTTTGTTAGCATCAATGGAAAAAATATTATTTCTTATTACTTAAAGTGCATTTGTTGTGTGTGTGTGTGTGTGTGTGTGTGTTTTAGACGTACATTTCAGAAAATCTTCTCTGCTCTGTGGCTCTGGTAGTGAAATGATCTGAACTGCTGCAGCTGTGGAGAGAAAAATGGAAATGAAGACAAAAAGCATCATCAGGTTGTGTAAAAGATGGAAAAAGTTTAAAGTGATAGTTTATTCATTTTAAATCAATATTTTAGTTAAAAGTGACAGGAGAGTAAACTGTCTGCAGAAAGAAAGCATTAGCATTGCTAAGAAATAACACTTCACCGAGCGAGTAAAGACATCCATCTTTGTGTTTCTCCATCAGGAACAGCTCCTCTTACCATGTGGAGGAATTTTGTTGAATTCCTCTTCACAGAATTCCTCGAGTCTCTTCTTCAGATTTGAGAGAGAATTCCTCACTCCATCAAATGAGAGATGTTGAGGGACAGTGATGCTGGATGTGTGAAAATCTGGTCTGCCCAATGGAGGAGACTGACGTCCAGAAGCTAAAGCCTACAGAAAGCAAATTAAATTTAAAACAGCATGTGTAAACAAATTTTCCTGCAGTTACATTCATATAAAAGAATAAGGATTTTGTAGTGCAGTGTTGTGTCTGTCAGTTTCAGTGCTTTCGCAGAATTAATGATTTTTAAAAAAGGTCATATTTATATCCATCATTGTCCTGTCAATACATTACCCAGTATCCATTACACAAATACATTATATAATCATTATGAATCCTCCCTATGAGACATCAGTTTTTAATGTCGTAGCCATAGATTTAGGAAAACAGTAGATACATTAGTCAGTGTTGGTGGCTACTGTGATCCTTCATTGCTCAACTGTCACGATAAACACATCAGACAATTGAAGTCATAGCTACTCGATCACAAGTCCACAAACTAATATTACTGAACTTAGCTAAGAACTGAAGTCGAGTTAAAGAGAAGCTAAACAGCACTAAACAATAACAAACAGTAATAAACTGTGAAGTCACCTGATCTCAGGATAACACCAGACACACTTGTGATGTCAGACAGGGACATTTATTGTTGCTTTAATGAGAGGTGTTTTAGAGAGTGTGTGAGGAACAGCTGGGTCTGTAGATCAGACAGTGAGTGTTACCTGGAGGAAATGGATGTGATCATGTGTGTGAGAAAGCTGCTCCAGCTCAGTGGCTCTCCTCTGAAGTTCAGCAATCTCCTGCTCCAGTTGCTCCAGGAGTTGTTCAGCTCGACTCAGTTCAGCCTTCTCCTGAGCTCTGATCAGCTCCGTCACCTCCGAGCGCTTTTTCTCCATGGAGCTGATCAGCTCAGTAAAGATCCTCTCACTGTCCTCCATTGCTGTCTGTGCACAGAGCTGTTAGGAGACACAGAGACACAAGATTTAAAGCTCATCTATCATTCCCTCTCTTACTGGGACTCTAAATGACTCATTGTCCATGTTGTGTGTGTTTCTAGGAGCAGCTCTGTCTCTGCTCACTGCTCACCTTTATAGTGTTCACAGCCTGTTTCAGCTCCTGCACCTTCTTCTTCTTCTCCTGGATTCTCTGCTGGGATTTCATCTGCTCCTCCTTTAGCTCACTCTGAGGACACATCAATTATTTTCAGCTCTTTATGAAGCACATTAACCTTTATTAATTCCCACATCACAATACCTAATCACCTGGCAGCACAGTGTTGTAGAATTTCCATATGGTTACTGCATTTTGTAGTGTTACTAGCTAGATATAACTTCCATTCTGCTTATGGTCAGCGGCAAAATAAAGAGTAAAAATTGGCCAGACTGATGACCAAAACGACTGCTGCTAACTTCAGATTTATTCAAATTTATTTGTATTGTGCTTTTGAGAATATAAATTGTCACAAAGGAGCTTAAATCTCTGAGTGATACAAATGAAGTCCATAAAAATTGTATAGACATTGTTATACAGTAAATATTCAGTTATGTTTTAAGTGTAAATTTTCTGTAGTTTCATGTCATAGGTTTTTTTGTTATGACAGGATTCTCTGTGCTCTGAGTCCAGTTAGCTAGCAGATGGAAGATTAGCCCAGTGGATGAATGCTAGATGTGGATGAACTCTGGCCACTGTAGAGTCTTGGAGGCAGGGCTTTGTGTAAGTGATATGGATGGGAGGTGGAAGAGTAAAAAAAAAAAAGAGAACTGTAAGTTGTAAGGTGCAATGTCTCAGATGCCTCCCAGAGGGATTCTGAAGTCCAGAGGAGTTCAAGATCAAATTCAGCTCCAATCTTCAGTCTCTCTTCAATTCAATGTTTACGAAGTGTTTAAGTGTTGGTTTGAGCTTGTTTTGGTGCACAGTCATGCTCACATCTTATATGAAGTAACTCACAAATGCTTAAATTTTTTTTCTTTTTGCTTTATTTTTGCGGCACTATATGACCGTCACACCCATATGTGGTTCTTCCCCAAACTGTTGCCACAAAGTTGCAAGCACACAATTGTGTAGAATGTCTCTGTATGCTGTATCATTACAATTTCCCTTCACAGGAACTAAGAGGCCAAAACCTGTTCCAGCATGACAGTGCCCCTGTGCACAAAGCGAGCTCCATGAAGACATGGTGTGTTAAGTTTGGAGTGGAAGAACTCAACTGTCCTGCACAGAGCCCTGACCTCAACCCCACTGAACATCTTTGGAATGAACTGGAACACCGACTGCACCCCAGACCTCCTCACCAACATCAGTGCTTGATCTGACTAATGCTCTTGTAACTGAATGAACACAAATCCCCACAGCCACACTCCAAAATCTAGTGGAAAGCCTTCGCAGAAGAGTGGAGCTTACTATAACAGTTTCGTTTATGTTTACTTTACCTCAGTTCTCTGTATGTGTGTGTGTTCACCCATCATAGTTGCGTGTTGGCTGAAATGTTCACTAACAGGTCTGACCAGATTACGACTATCACTGAGGATAAATTTAACACTCAGTTAACCAGAACACATACAATTTTAATAAGTGTTTACAGAATCCTTCTGATTGATACATAGATAAAAATTAATGTTTTAAATCATATAACTGACTAAAGCACCTGTTTCTAGATGGGAAAATATAATTAAGATGATTTAATTTTGGAAAACTTTCTCCTTCTTACCAGTTTCTCAGCTCTTTCTCCTGTGGCTATGACGGTGTCGTGACCTTTGTGATTATCCATCATACACAAATAACAGATGCAGGTTTGATCAGTACGACAGTAGATCTCAATCAGCTTCTTATGTTGAGAGCAGATCTTCTCTTGTAGTTTTGCTGAAGCTTCAATTAATGTGTGTTTCTTAAAAGCAGGAGACTGATAGTGAGGATCAAGGTGAGTTTCACAAAAGGAAGCCAGACACATCAGACAGGACTTGATGGCTTTGTGTTTTCTCCCGGTACAGAAATCACACTCCACATCTCCAGGTCCAGCGTAACAGTGAGCAGGAGAAGCAGCTTGAAGTTCAGTCTTTTTCAGTTTCTCCACCACTTCAGTCAGCAAGTTGTTTCTGCATAGAACAGGCCTTGTAGTGAAAGTGTCTCTGCACTGAGGACAGCTGTAGACACCCTTCTGATCCTCCTGATCCCAGCAGCCATTAATACACTCCTTACAGAAACTGTGACCACAGGGGATAGCCACCGGATCCTTCAGGAGATCCAGACAGACTGGACAGCTGAACTGGTCCACTGAAAATTGATCTGCTGAAATACTGGCTTCAGCCATTTTCCTGCACTCACACACACACACACACACAGAGAGAGAGATCAGTTTTGTTTTCTCTGAAATGAGGAGTTACTTCCTGGTTCTTTGATTGTATAAGAGAGAGAGGAGGAGGAGCACAAACGCAGGTAGGTTATGAACACTCCTCTGTTAATCATTTCATCTCCCTTCAGTGCATAAATACAACCCATGTAGCTACACTTACTAGGATTAATTTCAGTAAATACACAAAGAGTGGGTCTTAATTTTCTGGTGTTTTTTTGCATTCTGACACTTCAAGCAAAACTTTCAGCCTTGGTGATAAATTGAACATTACAATTCTTACAATTTAACAACTTATTCATGGTGACATCTTTAAAATTATTTTTAAAAAAGTCCTGAAGATGTCGGAAAACTTAAATTTACAGCTTTACTTCTGACTGTGCTTATACAGGAGATTTCTTCTATAAATGTTAAATAAACGTCTCCTTAAATTAAGAAAACCATATCAATGATTAAACACGTTTTTTAATCTGTTTATGTGGAACATCCAAAGTGAATGAGCTGTTACTATAGAAACGATAACATAATAGAACAACCGCATTAATATAAACCTGCGCTACAGTCAGAGCTGCTGTTATAAAAAATTAATCACCTTCTGACCAATCAGAATAGAGAACTGTAATGGATTTGTTGCTTTATTTTATTGAAAATGAAGAGGATTTTTTTTTTTTAAAAAAAAAGGTTTTTCCACCAATCATTTTCATAATCCAAATCAGAAGTCAAAGCACAGACAGATACAGTTAACAGAGACATATTTATCATCATTAGCCACAAAATAATGAGATTAACATCAAAATCAATAAAACATGCAAAAAAATCAAAACACACTTTAACATAATATAATAGAACATTAATGTAAAACACACTTTAACATTAATATATATAATAGAACATTAAATATGTCTTTTTTGGGGGTAAAATGTCAGTTTTAAGTTTACAGTGATTTTTCACAAACTCCATATTTAAGAAACTGTAGTAATATTGTACTGTAGTTATTTCCCATAGAATAAATGATCTAAAAACATTGAAAGCAGCTTGCTGACAAATCCTGACCCCAGTATTAAAAGCTTCTGTCTGGTATTTTGGTTGAAAATGAGTTAACCACATTCACTTGTATTTGTATAATGTATATTAATATGTTAAATGTTTTACAATAAAATTTTGAGGTTTAGGAAGAACTTGGAGATTTTATAAAGTGACTGTGTATCTTAGAATGCATCCTGAAAATTAGGCTCCTAAGTGGCACAGAAAAGTGTTCCCCTTATTGTCCAAATATCACAAGTTTGAATCCTGACAATGCCACAGCTGGTCTGTCCAGCACACTCTCTCTCCCCTGTCAATCACAGTGACACTAGCCAATCATGTCTGTGAACTCATGCTTGTGGAAGAGGGAGGACAGCGCTTTCCTTCGAGTGTGTTACACCATCCTCTGATGCTCCATGAGCAGCAGTTCTAAAAGCTGCGTTTGGCTGGCTTCATGTGTCTCAGAGGAACATGGGATAGCCTTCACCCTTCCAGGATGGTGTTGTCGTGTGAAAGGGGAGAGCTAGCTGGTAGGTGACAATTGCCGAGACTAAATTAAATAATAAAGAAAAATTTGGGGGAAAAACAGAATACATCTAGAAAATGTATTCAAAAGTATATATGATTTAATGTGGTTTTAAATTGTTAAAAATTTCTTTCTGTCTTTATTACTGTTTATTAGTTACTTGATGAGTTTAAAAGATTGCCTGTTAAGAAATGGCCAGATAGAATGGTCTTAATACTAAGGTCATGAGATATCATTTGAGGATTTTTTTAAATTATTATTAGTTGTTTGCCAGTTTTTAACATTTGCTCTTTAGTTGTAGTAAAACTACTGAGCTTATCTTTGTGGTAGTAAGACAGAAAGTAAAAATAGTATTACTAAGATCAACAGTAATAATAGTTAATATTATTTTAATAATATATTTTATACATAAATAAGAACCACAATGGTAAAAGACACACAAAACAGAATTAAAATCATCAGTCCCAATAAACACACAGGAGCATGTGGGTGGAGTACACATCGTTTAATTAACAATCACAATCATAAAACACAAACAGAAAAGACAGAAGCTGCAATCTTGAACATTTACTGAACAGTGACCTCTAGTCACAGATTTCTCTGCGTCCGATTTCAGCACAACTCACACAGCTCGCGCGCTGCACTTCTCACTCCTCCATCCTTTTCTTCTGAAATTTTACTAGTTTCTTGTCTGAATTATTGTAAAATGACTAATCTGTTTTAATGAATACATTTAAATGAGTGTGTTTGGATGGATTGCAGATGGATTGTGTGCTAGTGAGACAGATGACTGAGCAGCAATGTGGCAATGTGCAGGAATTTTATTTTGGATCACACAATCTCACAGATGTAGAACCAAACCATGAGTAGAACCCAAACCCAGCGTATAGAGGCTGAGTGAATGTGGTGTGGACTCTGTGGAGGAGCTTCATCGTGTCAGAGACGCTGTAGAAGGACAGAGTTCCTGCACTGTGATCCACATACACTCCTATTCTGGAGGATGATGGAACTCTGAGATCAGTCTTAATGTTGTTGTGATAGAAACAGAGAGAAGAAGAAGAAGAAGAGCACCACAGACTCCAGGACTGATTGTTGCCTCCAAACACACACTCATTACCCCGTCCTTTCCTGCTGATGTCTTTATATGAGACTGATATGTACACACCATCACTGCTCTGCTCCACCTCCCAGTAACAGCGTCCACACACACTCTCCTTACACAACACCTGCCTGATAGAGTCAAATCTCTCTGGATGATCAGAGTACTGCTGCTCGCTCTCACTGTACCTCACCGCTCTGTTCTTCTCAGACAGAATGAGTTTACGATGTACCGTATTGGGATCCAGAGTCAGATAACAGAAATCTGAAATAAAAGAGAAAAACAAACTGAACATGGCATGTTTTATTAAAAGTGTAAGCGCTAAGTGTATAGCCAATATAATAGTTTGGTTTTTAATATTTAACGGTGGAGTTGTAGTTTTTCGCCGTCCTTTTATCAATACAAAGAAGCGTACCCGGAAGTGCAAATGGACTACATTTCCCATGAGGAGGTCACCTCCGCCATTACTAATTTACATTTTAGAAAGAGCCAATGTGAGTTTAACAGTAGACGAACGTGACATACAAGGTAAGAGTATTATTTTCTGCAGCTTTGTTATTTGTTTCTGGTTACAAAAATAAGAATTAAAAAGAAATAATATTATGGAAACGTGCAGAAAGTTTGAGAAGTTAGTGTAGCAGCTCGCTGGATAACTGTGGTGCACTAATACTGTCCTCCTAATGAGAGGAAATGCACAGTCAGATTATCAAAGTGTTCTCCTAGTAACCCTAACACTCAGTTAGACACACCTTACACCATGACCATCATGTCTGAAAAGTACGGTTTCATTTATCATTATTATTATTAGTAGTAGTAGTAGTAGTAGTAATATTATTATTTAGGGCAAGTCCTTTCAGAGTGTTTTTTTTTTTTTATTTGTAATTAACCCAGCTGTTAAACCCGATTTTTATTAAACATAACAAGTATTGCAGATGATAGTAGTAGACAGTAGTGTTCTAGCACACATAATGTGTAAAAGTATATATATTTTAAAAAACCTTTAATATTTCATGTAAATTACACCAAAAACCACATCTAATGAAAGGAAGGTTTGATTAGAGGAAATTAAATGCTCTTTATCTGTGTAGCAGAAGATGGTGATGCAGTACAGCATGCAGTCAATACCACTGACAGAGCATGTGTGTTTGAAGCTAAACACATAAACCCCTCTACAGGTAAGACTGTGCCTTATAGCATTTCTAATTTCACCACCTCATGTTGGTGCATGAGAACAGTAATGACATCAATAACACCACATGACATATTGTTGCTCTTTCCTGCATGCTCTCTCTGCATTTAGTAAAGACAGCTGAGTCTGACAGCAGCCATATCTAATGCAGTGAGATCAGTGTAGTGGGGCAGTGACACAGTTAGAGTGATGCGTACCAATTCACATGAGTCACATGACCAGTCCCGGGATGGAAACCTGGTGCTTCTTGCACCCTATTCATCTTTTCAACATGCGGCACAAAGACTTTTTTTTTCTTTGTAATCACTAGTGTGCTAGAGGTTCTTTACACTCACCGTCTACTTTAATAGGAACACCTGTACACCTGCTCACTTATGCAGTTATCCAAACAGCCAATCATGTGGCAGCAGCATAATGTATAAAATCATGCAGATACAGGTCAAGAGCTTCAGTTAATGTTCACATCAAACATCAGAATCAGGAAAAACTCAATGTTTTTTGTTTTTCACACCATTATGTGTAAACTCCAGAGACTGTTGTGTGTGAAAATCCCAGGAGATCAGCAGTTTCTGAAATACTCAAACCAGCTCATCTGGCACCAACAACCATGCCACGGTTAAAGTCACAGAGATCACACTATTTCTTCATTCTGATGTTTGATGTGAACATTACCTGAGGCTCTTGACCTGGAAAATCTGTTTAACATGCCTATTTCTAAGGTAAGAATTGTGTTCGTAGGTTAAAACGATGTCTGTTTCTGCTTTTATATGCAGACCTGCTGTTACATTTGCTATTCAGTCAACCAATAAAAGTTGTTTAGAAGGTAAACATCATTCTCTATTAATAATTCTATTAGCATCAATGGAAATAAAATTATTTCTCATTACTTAAAGTGCATTTGTTCCCCACAAGGAATGAAAACAGCTGGTGTGTGTGTGTGTTTGTGTGTGCGTGTACGTTTTTGTTTGGTGTGTGTGTGTGTGTGTGTGTGTGTGTGTGTGTGTGTGTTTGTTTGGGTGTTTGTGTGTGCATGTTGAGTGTGCGCGTGTACGTGTGTGTGTGTGTGTGTGTGCGCCCATGTGTGTGCTTGTGTGTGTGTTTTAGATATACATTTCAGAAAATCTTCTCTGCTCTGTGGCTCTGATGGTGAAATCATCTGAACTGCTGTAGCTGTGGAGAGAAAAATGGAAGTGAAGACAAAAAGCATCATCAGGTTGTGTAAAAGATGGAAACAGTTTAAAGTGATACAGTCAGTTTATTCATTTTAAATCATTATTTTAGTTAAAAGTGTCAGGTGAGTAAACTGTCTGCAAAAAGAAAGCAGGAGCATTGCTAAGAAATAACACTTCACAGAGCCAGTAAAGATGTCCATGATTGTGTTTCTCCAGCAGGAACAGCTCCTCTTACCATGTGGAGGGATTTTGTTGAATTCCTCCTCACAGAATTCCTCAAGTCTCTTCTTCAGATCTGAGAGAGAATTCCTCACTCCATCAAATGAGAGATGTTGATGGACAGTGATGCTGGATGTGTGAAACGTTGGTCTGTCCCCTTGGGGAGACCGACGTCCAGAAGCTAAAACCTACAGAAAGCAAATTAAACTTCAAACAAAAATAAACAGCACACACAAAGAAAGTACTCCGGAAAGTAAAGGAAAAGAATAAGGATTTTGTAGCACAGTGTTGCATCTCTCGGTTTGTCTTTTTGCAAAATTCATGATTTTTAAAAGTGTATTTACATCCATCAGCGTTCTGTCACTACATTACCCAGGATGCATTACACAAATACATCGTATACTCATTAGGAATCCTCCTTACAAGCCACCAGTTTTTAATGTTGTAGCCATAGATTTAGGAAAACAGTAGATACATTAGTCAGTGTTGGTGGCTACTGTGATCCTTCATTGCTCAACTGTCACGATAAACACACCAGACAAATGAAGTCATAGCTACTCGATCACAAATCCACAACCTAATATTACTGAACTTAACTAAGAACTAAGAAACTAAGAAATAACTAAGAAAATAATAATTAAGAAAGTCGAATTAAAGAGAAGCTAAACAGCACAAAACAATAACAAACAGTAATAAAGTGTGAAGTCCCCTGATCTCAGGATAACACCAGACACACTTGTGATGTCAGACAGGGACATTTATTCTTGCTTTAGAGCAACGCTTGCAGAGAGGTGTTTTAGAGAGTGTGTGAGGAACAGCTCTCACTGTAGATCAGACAGTAAGTGTTACCTGGAGGAAATGGATGTGATCATGTGTGTGTGAAAGCTGCTCAAGCTCAGTGACTCTCCTCTGAAGATCAGCAATCTCCTGCTCCAGTTGCTCCAGGAGTCGTTCAGCTCGACTCAGTTCAGCCTTCTCCTGAGCTCTGATCAGCTCCATCACCTCCGAGCGCTTTTTCTCCATGGAGCTGATCAGCTCAGTAAAGATCCTCTCACTGTCCTCCACTGCTGTCTGTGCACTGAGCTGTTAGGAGACATAGAGACACAAGATTTAAAGCTCATCTATCATTCCCTCTCTTACTGGGACTCTAAATGACTCGGTGTCTATGTTGTGTGTGTTTCTAGGAGCAGCTCTGTCTCTGCTCACTGCTCACCTTTATAGTGTTCACAGCCTGTTTCAGCTCCTGCACCTTCTTCTTCTTCTCCTGGATTCTCTGCTGGGATTTCATCTGCTCCTCCTTTACCTCACTCTGAAGACACATCAGTTACGTCCAGCTGTTAATAATGTATCAGCTAATTGGGTACATATTAATGTTAGTTAAAAGTACATTATTGTTTCTCAGAGCCATGCTATGTTATTTACTGTGTGTATCTACACTGAGCTGTTAGTTTATTAGTTCCTACATCGCAATATCCTTTCAACTGGTAGCCCAGTGTTGTAGAATTTCAACATGGCTACTTCATTTTGTAGTGTTTCTAGCTAGAAATCACTACCAGGATGCTTATGGTGAAAAATAAAAAGTCAAAACATAAAAATAAAACTATGTCAACAAGGAGCTTAACACTCTGAGTGGTGCTAATAAAGTCCATAAAATGATATAGACATTGTTATACAGTTATTCTTGCAGTTGTGTTTTGACTGTAAATGTTCTGTAGATTTCATTGCATGGGGTTTTAATTTGATGGCTGGAACTGAAGGATTCTCTTTACTCTGAATCCAGTTAGCTAGCAGATGTAAGGTTATATACCTATCTAATGGCTGAACCCTAGATGTGCATTAGCTCTCCTGCCCACCGTTGATTCTTGGCAGGGCTGTGTGTTCTTGGGCATGGATGGGAGGTGAAAGAGTAAAGGAATGCTCTGTAAGATGTAAAAAGGCTGGATGAAGGTGTAATATCTTTGATTCCTGCCAGAAACAGTCTGAAGTCCAGAAGGGTTCAAGATCAAGTACAGCTCGAGTTTTCAGTTTCCTCAATGATCTGTACTATTCTCGTTTAGGACATGCTTAAGTACTGGTTTGAGCCTGTTTCAGTCCACAGTCATGCTCACATCTTGTATGAAGTAACTCAAAACTTCATATTTCTTTTCTTTTTGCTTTGTGTATTTTTTTTCTTTGAAGTTGCAAGCACACAATTGTATAGAATGTCTTTGTATGCTGTAGCATTACAATTTCGCTTCGCTGGAACTAAGATGCCCAAACGTCTTCCAGCATGACAATGTTCCTGTGCACAAAGCGAGCTCCATGAAGACATGGTTTGTGAAGGTTGGAATGGAAGAACTCGAGTGTCCTCCACAGAGCCCTGACCTCAACCACATTGAACACCTGTGGGATGAAGTGAAATTGACTGCATCCCAGACCTCCTCACCCAACATCAGTGCCTGACCTCACTAATGCTCTTGTAACTGAATGAACACAAATCCCCACAGCCACGCTCCAAAATCTAGTGGAAAGCTTCCCCAGAAGAGTGGAGCTGATTATAACAGCTTTGGTTAGTATTTGCTTTACCTCACTTCTCTCTCACTCTCTCTCTCTCTCTGTTCGTTGTGTGTGTGTGTGTGTGTGTTCACCTGCCTCGCCCTGTCACAGTTCGGTGTGGGCTGAAATGTTCACTAACTGACCTAACCAGATTACGATCATCAGTGAGGATGTATTTAACACTCTGTTGACCCGACCACATACACTTTGAATAAGCTTTTACAGAATCCTTCTGATTGATAGTCAAATCAAACTTAAAGTTTAAATCATATAACTGAATTAAGCACCTGTTTAGCTAGATGGGGAAATATCATTAACATGGTTTAGTTTTGGAAAGCTTTCTCCTTCTTACCAGTTTCTCAGCTCTTTCTGCTGTGGCTGTGACGGTGTCGTGACCGTTGTGATTATCCATCGTACACAAATAACAGATGCAGGTTTGATCAGTACGACAGTAGATCTCAATCAGCTTGTTATGTTGAGAGCAGATCTTCTCTTGTAGTTTTGCTGACGCTTCAATTAATGTGTGTTTTTCCAAAGCAAGAACTTCTAGATGAGGTTTAAGATGAATTTCACAGTAAGAAGCCAGACACATCAGACAGGACTTGATGGCTTTCTGTTTTCTCCCAGTGCAAAAATCACACTCCACATCTCCAGGTCCAGTGTAACAGTGAGCAGGAGAAGCAGCTTGGACTTCAGTCTTCTTCAGTTTCTCCACCACTTCAGCCAGCATGTTGTTTCTGCGTAGAACAGGCCTTGTAGTGAAAGTGTCTCTGCACTGAGGACAGCTGTAGATGCCCTGCTGATCCTCCTGATCCCAGCAGCCATTAATACACACATTACAGAAACTGTGACCACAGGGGAGAGTCACTGGATCCTTCAGGAGATCCAGACAGACTGGACATTTGAACTGGTCCTGATCTACTGAAATACTGGCTTCAGCCATTTTCCTGTACTCACACACTGAGAAAGAGAGAGAACAGTTTTTTTTTTTTTACTTGAATGAACTTTGAGCTTCTGTTTTTATAGTGTGACAGAGAGAGTGGGTGGAGCTTTAAATAAGGATGGTGTAGATAACCTCCATGACTGTAATGATATAGTGCAATATAATGTGAGTATTTATTAAAGTTGTTAATGTGACAGGAGGAGTTTTTGTGTTTTCTAATGGATCAAATAAAGAGAGTGTCATGGTTACACCGAAGCGATTGAATGCGATTCCCATCTGTGACGGCACCTCACAGATCATGTCACGTGACTGCTTGCACCTGTTTCACGTTTTGGGTTTAATGAGCACTAGAACAAGAGTCATGTATTGCACAGTACTTGTTGTCTAGCTTTTGTCTTTGGTTCTTCTCCTCTGTCGTTCAATGCCCAATGAATGCTCTTGCCAGAGATCACACTGCATGTTCTTGCAGAGGTAACTGGTTGTTCCCCGGCTCTAAGAAAGCCAATAGCCTGTTTTTGCTTCAACTGACTCCTGCCCTGATGGTTTTTGCGGTGACCTTTAGGACTTGATCATGCCACCAGCAGTATCTCCCCTCCCCTAGTCTCTTGGTGCAGCAGATCAGGAAGTACTCATGGGTTCCACGTCTGGAGCACAGCAGGCATGCTGGAGTATCTGCTTTGTATGAAGGTTTGCCGGGCTAGGTAGCATGTCATATACTGCCTGGACAAGAAACTGGATCCAGTGGAGCTCAGCTTTCTACAGCTCAGCCCAGGTCACCTTTCCCTCCAGTGCATTGTCCCATCTAGCCCAGGCACCTTGCTGTTTCATACCACCCTTCAGGTCCTCTCTTCGTCCATTGCTGTTCCCACCTTCCTCTGAACCAGACAGCACCTCCCTTTTACTTAACAGAAATTATTAATCATATTTCTGTTTCCGTGTAGACTATTCTATACTCTACCTGTTTTGTTGCTTCAGTCATTTATAAGAATTAAAATGTAATTTTAGATGTTGTATTCATCTGATTTATTTTAAAATGTCTTAATTAAAATTGACATTTGTCTTCACTCAGTGTTAATCAGGTCAGAAAGGTAAGAAAATATTTAACCAGCCAACACCCATTATACATGCTTTTTATCAGTTTATAGAGGCACATGATGACGTTAATTTTTAACACTGTACAACAGGTCATCTCTGTGTGATATGTGAACACATTTCTGCACAACCATCTGTATATACTGTTTATGTTATACATATGTTGTATATATTATTCACTGTCATTTTTGCACACCTGTTTTTATTGCTCATTTTTTCTTTTATTTATTAGTATTACTCTTTTTGATATTGTACATATCTTTTATGTAATCAAATCAATCAATTCTACTTTTAATTTTATTGTTATTCTTTATGCTGCTGTAACATGATTTCCCCAGCAGGATCAATAAAGTCTATCTATCTATCTATCTATCTAATGCTCAGCAGAACAAGAGTGAAACTTTAACTGTAGTTAATAATCATCCACACAGCTCATAATGCATAAACAGCTGTGATTAAGAAATTTACCCGTTACCCACACAAGTAACTCAATCCTTTAAACTTTGAAATTTCTGTGAATCCAACAGCTTTCAGTCTTTTACATGTGAACTGTATTTTATACATACTAGAGTGAGTTAAAGGAGGATCAGAGGAAACAGGGGTGGCTCGTATTAGTGGGGTATCAGTGATTGAGCACACATTGTCTAACCAAAGTAGAAATTACACTAAAAGGGACAGACAACAGAACTGTACATGTAGTGTGTTTGATTTGAATGAAAGAGTTACAGCTTTTCTGTTTACTGTGTTTACTATTCAGGGGAAATGCAGTATGAACCCAGTGAAGCATTACGGGCTTGAAACACTAAACAATTATAAATCACTAATGTCCCAGATAGCAAAGAGACCTCGATTCAATGTTTACTTGTAGTTGTATAGGTCAGTATCAACAACATTCTCTGTTTGGTCGAAATCATAACGTTTGTTCTCTGTCGAAACTTAGCTGGAGAAATCGCAGTTCTGCGCATGCGCATCATTTGGATCGTAACGGCCAACTGCCACTTCACGCTGAGGTAAAGGAAAGCAAAAATATAAAGATATATTTTGTTCGTCACTTTAATATAGTGGTTTCCATGTGTGATGTTAAATATCGTTTTAGAGTTGTACTGTTTTATATTTTGAAGCTTTTATAACGTTCCTGCTTCACTGTTGTGTAATTTATCGTCCTGTTTGCGCGCGTGAGCTAAAGCTGCAGCTAACTCTGAGGTAAATATTGGAACCGTTTTAATTATTTAAATTGGCAACTTGAACACGACAAACTTAACAAACATAACTTTATAAGTTAATTATTTTCTAAACGCTAAGAGAGTAAGAGCATTTGGAGTGGAAATGAGCCACTCAGTTTATTTTGACTAACCGCAGTACGAGGGGAAAAAAATGTAGCCGTTCCCGTAAAACGAAGGCTTTAAGACCAAGCAGAAGCCTCTGCCTGCTCGTTTCTTCGGCAGTGGGCGGAAGTGATGCGTAAGCGGCAATCCCATTGGCTAGCGCTCACCGTCTGCGGTTTGAATTCAGCAAATGAGTTCGGGCGAAGCAGCAACCTGATTAATATTAATGAGCCCAACAGCCTATAAGACATTAGCGTGACAGACACTGAGCAGCTGACAATATGTACTCTAAAAAGAGAAGTCGCCTTTGACAGTTGTAAGTTAATGTTGATAAATAGATGAAAATATTTTATACTGTAGTAATTTTTAGTGTGTTTTTAATCTCAGACCTCATTATTGTTAGTCTTTTTTTCACAGAAACCTGCCAATAATTCTCTAAGTTCTGTTTAATATGAAAAATATGCATTTCATTCATGTTGGAATAGACCTGTATGACTTACTTTCTTCTGTGGAACCCAAACTGTGTGATCCTGAAGATTTGTGCCGCCTCCTTCCCATGTCATTTCAGGGAGCTTTGAAGCTTCAAAAGGATGCAAAAGTATCATAAAGGTTTTATTAAAATAATAATAATAAAAAAAGTGTATCAGTGAATAACAACTTAAAATTCATTCTGTTTCTCACACAGAGCTATTATATGACTTCAGAAGACTTGGAATATATGCAAACTCTGACAAACTGGAAAATTTTTCTAATCAGTTTAAGATGTTGCTTATTTTAACCAACAAATGCCATGATTTTTTATATTTTTATTTTCTTTATTGTCCCAGTATTTTACATTTGTTATTTTTGTCTTTCAGGTGCATTTCCAAAAAACCCTTCAAAACAAGAGAATGAAAGAAACAAGCTAGAACAAGCGCCACTAATAACTAGAATTTACACTGTCTCAAATTTAGGAAATATTTAGAACTGTAAAGATAGAACATAGAAAAATGAAATAGAATGAGAGAGTCTGGGTGTTTGTCCCCTGAAAATGCTGCTTGCAGTTTTATTATTATTATTATTATTATTATTACAGCATTACTAAGATCAACAATAATAATAGTTAATATTATTTTAATAATATATTTTATACATAAATAAGAATCACAATGGTTAAAGACACAAAACAGAATTAAAATCCTCAGTCCCAGTAAACACACAGGAGCATGTGGGTGGAGTACACATCATTTAATTAACAATCACAATCATAAAACACAAACAGAAAAGACAGAAGCTGCAATCTTGAACATTTACTGAACAGTGACCTCTAGTCACAGATTTCTCTGCGTCACCAATTTCAGCACAACTCACACAGCTCGCGCGCTGCACTTCTCACTCCTCCATCCTCTTCTTCTGAAATTTTACTAGTTTCTTGTCTGACAGTTCATTTTTAACATTTCCTTTTTAATTAATGTAAAATGACTAATCTGTTTTAATGAATAAATTTAAATGAGTGTGTTTTTGTGCAGATGGATTGTGTGCTAGTGAGACAGATGACTGAGCAACAATGTGACAATGTGCAGGAATTTTACATAAAACACTACACACTTTATTTTGGATCACACAATCTCACAGCAGAAAACGAGTAGAACCCAAACCCAGCGTATAGAGGCTGAGTGAATGTGGTGTGGACTCTGTGGAGGAGCTTCATCGTGTCAGAGACGCTGTAGAAGGACAGAGTTCCTGCACTGTGATCCACATACACTCCTATTCTGGAGGATGATGGAACTCTGAGATCAGTCTTAATATTGTTGTGATAGAAACAGAGAGAAGAAGAAGTAGAAGAATAACACCGCAGACTCCAGGACTGATTGTTGAATCCAAACCCACACTCATTACCCCATCCTTTCCTGCTGATGTCTTTATATGAGACTGTTATGGACACAACACCAGCACTGCTCCTCTCCACCTCCCAGTAACAGCGTCCACACACACTCTCCTTACACAACACCTGACAGATAGAGTCAAATCTCTCTGGATGATCAGAGTACTGCTGCTTTCTCTTACTGTATCTCACTGATCTGTTCTTCTCAGACAGAATGAGGTAATGATGTGCCGTGTTGGGATCCAGAGTCAGATAACAGAGATCTGAAATAAAAGAGAAAAACAAACTGAACATGGCATGTTTTATTAAAAGTGTAAGCGCTAAGCGTATAGCCAATACAATACTTTGCTTTTTATTATTTAACAGGAGACTTGGAGTTTTTCACTGTCCTTTTATCAATACAAAGAAGCGTACCCGGAAGGGCAAATGGACTACATTTCCCATGAGGAGGTCACCTCCGCCATTACTAATTTACATTTTAGAAAGAGCCAATGTGAGTTTAACAGAAGACGAACACGACATACAAGGTAAGCATGTTATTTTTTGCAGCTTTGTTATTAGTTTCTTGTTACAAAAATAAGAATTGAAAAGAAAAGATATTATGGAAATGTGTACAGAAAGTTTGAGAAGTTAGTGTATATATATACAGTTGGGTCCGGAAGTATTTTGACAATGACAGAGTTTTTGTGATTTTGCCTTTATACACCACCACAATGGATTTGAAATAAAACAATCAAGATCTGATCGAAGTGTAGACTTTCAGCTTTATTTAAAGAGGTTCCACAAAAATATGGCATTCACCATTTAGGAATTACAGCCATTTTCAACAAAGTACCTCCATTTTCAGGGGCTCAGAGGTATTTGGACGAAGTGACATAATTGTAAATATAACCATAATTTTAATACTTGGATGAAAATACTTTGCAGTCAATGACTGCCTGAAGTCTGGGGCCCATGTTCTCAAAACTCAAATTCTGAGTTTCCTCCCTGGAGATGCTTTGCCAGGCCTTCACTGCAGCCACCTTCAGTTGCTGCTTGTTTGTGGGTCTTTCTGCCTTCAGTCTTGTCTTCAGTAACTGAAAAGCAGCTCTATTGGGTTGAGATCAGGCGACTGACTCAGCCATTGAAGAATATTCCATTTCTTTGCCTTCAAAAAGTCTTGAGTTGCTTTTGCAGTATGTTTAGGGTCATTATCCACCTGCACTGTGAAGTGGCGTCCTATCAGTTTTGTAGCATTTGGCTGAATGTGAGCAGAGAGTATAGCCCTATACACCTCAGAATTCATCTTGCTACTTCACATCATCAATAAACACCAGTGAGCCCGTTCCATTGGCAGCCATACATGCCCATGCCATAACATCTCCTCCACCATGTTTGACACATGATGTGGTATACTTTGAATCATGAGCTGTTCCTTTCTTTCACCATTTTCTCTTCCCATCCTTCTGGTACAAGTTAATCTTGGTTTCATCAGTCCAAAGAACCTTATTCCAGAACATGGGAGGCTTTTTTAGATGTTTTCTGGCAAAGTCTAATCTGGCTTTCCTGTTCTTGAATGTTACCAGTGGTTTGCACCTTGTTGTAAACCCTCTGTATTTACATTCATGAAGGCATCTCTTGATTGTAGATTTTGACAATGATACCCCTACCTTCTCCAGAGTATTCTTGACTTCTGTTGATGTTGTGAAGGGGTTTTTCTTCACCAAGGAAAGGATTCTGCGATCATCCACTTTAGTTGTCTTCCATGGTCTTCCAGGCCTTTCGATGTTGTTGAGCTCACCAGTGCTTTCTTTCTTTTTAAGAATGTACCCAACTGTTGATTTGGCCACACCTAAGGTTTTTGCTATCTGTCTTATAGATTTATGTTGTTTTTCAGCCTAATGATGGCCTCCTTCCCTTGCACTGAGATCTCCTTGGACTTCATACCGGTAGCTACAGTCGCACAGCTGCCAAATGCCAACTCAATACCTGATATCAACTCCAGACCTTTTATCTGATTCATTTGTCTTGAAGTAACGTGGGAATGGACCGCACCTGGTCAATTAACTTCTTGTCAGTCAATTGTCCAAATACCTTTGAGCCCCTGAAAATGGAAGTACTCTGCTTAAAATGGCTGTAATTCCTAAATGGTAAATGCCATATTTTTGTGGAACCTCTTAAAATAAAGCTGAAAGTCTACACTTCGATCACATCTTGATTGTTTTTTTTTTTTTTTTTCAAATCCATTGTGGTGGTGTATAAATGCAAAATCACAAAAACTCTTTGTCATTGTCCAAATACTTCCGGACCCAACTGTGTGTATATATATATATATATATATATATATGTGTGTGTGTGTGTATGTGTATATATATATATATATATATATATATATCTTCAATATGGCATGTAAATTACAGCAAAAACCACATCTAATGAAAGGAAGGTTTGATTAGAGGAAAATAAATGCTCTTTATCTCTGTAGCAGAAGATGGTGATGCAGTACAGCATGCAGTCAATACCACTGACAGAGCATGTGTGTTTGAAGTCTATCAAAAATACATTCTGACATTGGCTCGCTAGGTCACAAACTAGGAATACCATCAGTCCACTCTGCTGGGGAGGTGCTTTTTTTTTTTTTTTTTTTTTTTTTTTTTTTTTTTTTTGTGAAAGTGCTAATTTAAGTATTTTATGAAGAGGTAAGTCTTTAGACGTCGTTTGAAGACTGCCAGTGACTCAGCTGTTCGGACATCTAGGGGAAGTTCATTCCACCACCTTGGTGCCAGAACAGAGAAGAGTCTCGATGCATGCCTTCCTTGTACCCGGAGAGATGGTGGGACCAGTCGAGCAGTGCTAGAGGATCGGAGGGAGCGTGGTGCAGTGCGAGGTGTGATAAGTGCTTTGAGATAAGTGGGTGCTGGTCCGTTTTTGGCTTTGTAGGCAAGCATCAGTGGGGCAGTCGTGGCCTAATGGTTAGAGGCTCGGACTTGTAACCCGATGGTGAACCTGAAGGTTCTGGGTTTGAGTCTCAGGTCTTGCAGGGATTGTAGGTGGGGGAGTGAATGACCAGCACTCTCTCCCACCCTCAATACCACGACTGAGGTGAGACCCTTGAGCAAGGCACCGAACCCCCAGCTGCTCCCCGGGCGCCGCAGCAAAAAAAAAAAAAAAAAAAAAAAAAAAGGCTGCCCACTGCTCCGGGTGTGTGTGTGTGTGTGTTCACTACTGTGTGTGTGCACTTGGATGGGTTAAATGCAGAGCATAAATTCTGAGTATGAGTCACCATACTTGGCCACAAGTCACTTCACTTTCACTTTCACTTTCACTAAATCTGATGCGGGCAGCTCCAGGAAGCCAGTGCTCTTTCCTGCATGCTCTCTCTGCATTTAGTAAAGACAGCTGAGTCTGACAGCAGCCATATCTAATGCAGTGAGATCAGTGTAGTGGGGTAGTGACAAAGTTAGAGTGATGCTTACCGATTCATATGAGTCACATGACCAGTCCCGGGATGGAAACCTGGTGCTTCTTGCACCCTTTGCATCTTTTCAGCATGCGGCACAAAGACTTTTTTTTTCCTTTAAATCCCTCCATTAGTTTACATGTGTGATCAGTAGTGTGCTAGAGGTTCTTTACACTCACTGTCCACTTTAATAGGAACACCTGCTCATTTATGCAGTTATCCAATCAGCCAATCGTGGCAGCAGCACAATGTATAAAATCATGCAGATCCAGGTCAAGAGCTTCAGTTAATGTTCACATCAAACATCAGAATCAGGAAAAACTCAGTGTTTTTTTTATTTTTCACACCGTTCTGTGTAAACTCTTGTGAAGAGACTGTTGTGTGTGAAAATCCCAGGAGATCAGCAGTTTCTGAAATACTCAAACCAGCTGATCTGGCACCAACAACCATGCCATGGTTAAAGTCACAGAGTTCACAATATTTCTTCATTCTGATATTTGATGTGAACATTAACTGAAGCTCTTGACCTGGATCTGCATGATTTTATGCATTGTGCTGCTGCCACATGATTGGCTGATTAGATAACTGCATGAATGAGCAGGTGTACAGGTGTTCCTATTAAAATGGATGGTGACTGTATGTGTCTCTTGAGGGGGATGACTCAGGTAAATGTGATTTGTGAGGACCAGAGTTTAGGTACTATTTTTTTTAATGTAAAAAAAAAGTGCAAGTGAGGACCAGCCTGGGTAAAAATAATCACTGTGTCTCTTTGTTCTTACATTAGCCTCATAGCTCCAGTACCAAAATAAAGAAGAAAAGGTCAGATACTATACATGGATGACTCACTACATTTGGAGTGAAGGGAACATTGTGTATATCTGATTATACAAACCCTTATAAATAACAGCTTTAAAAAGTCAGGATAGCTTGTAATATGTAATACTAACATTAAAAGTATCAGAGTTATTACTTCCATTTGTTCTCATGTACCAACAAACTACACTGAATAGAAAATTTAACATAGAAACATCCACAATAATAATAAAAGCAGTTGTACATTTGCTATTCAGTTATCCAATACGTTGTTTAGAAGGTAAACATCATTCTGGATTAATAATTTTGTTAGAGTCAATGGAAAAAATATTATTTCTTATTGCTTAAAGTGCATTTGGGGTGTGTGTTTGTGTGTGTGTGTGTTTTAGACGTACATTTCAGAAAATCTTCTCTGCTCTGTGGCTCTGGGAGTGAAATGATCTGAAATGCTGCAGCTGTGGAGAGAAAAATGGAAATGAAGACAAAAAGCATCATCAGTTTGTGTAAAAGATGGAAACGGTTTAAAGTGATACAGTCAGTTTATTCATTTTAAATCAGTATTTTAGTTAAAAGTGTCAGGTGAGTAAACTGTCTGTGAAAAGAAAGCAGGAGCATTGCTAAGAAATAACACTTCACAGAGCGAGTAAAGACGATCATCATTGTGTTTCTCCAACAGGAACAGCTCCTCTTACCATGTGGAGGGATTTTGTTGAATTCCTCCTCACAGAATCCCTTGAATCTCTTCTTCAGATCTGAGAGAGAATTCCTCACTCCATCAAATGAGAGATGTTGATGGACAGTGATGCTGGATGTGTGAAAGTTTGGTCTGTCCCATGGGGGAGACTGACGTCCAGAAGCTAAAGTCTACAGAAAGCAAATTAAACTTCAGACAAAGCTAAACAGCATGCACAAACAAAGTACTTTGGAAAGTAAAGGAAAAGAGTAAGGTTTTTGTAGCACAGTGTTGCATCTCTCAGTTTGTCTTTTTGCAAAATTCATGATTTTTTAAAGTGGTCATATTTACAACCATCAACATTCTATCACTACATTACCCAGCATGCATTACACAAATAAATCTGTGTGAATCTCATGGGTTCAGAGGAAATGAGGAAGCAGGAGGCAGGCTTCGACCAACTCAGAGGCGATTTATTCTCAATTTTTTCCTCTGCTTTCAGCAAGTTCCACATACACACACACACATACTCGCACGCACACGGCTCTGTGCTGGATCGTGCTCTCTATCTTGAGGCGCTCATCTCTCTCTCCCTTATCCCCGCCCCAGCTCACTGCAACACAGAATGCTCTTTAGTCAAATACCCCGCAGGTGTGCATTCCTTACCACTCACCGATTCCCCCCCAAAGAGAGAGAAAATCTGCCACAACCATCTGCGCCCCCTGCCGGTGGACCAGCTCGAACTTAAATGGCTGAAGTGCCAGATACCAACAAGTGATCTGCACGTTGGCATCCTTCATGCGGTGGAGCCATTGGAGCGGAGTCCAAACAGAGGATGAAGGTCCCACCTCCCATTTTTCCCGAATGCCGTCGAGCACAGCGCGAGGCTTCCGCTCATACAATAACTCTAACGGGGAAAACCCTGTGGAGGCTTGCGGGACCTCTTGTACTGCAAATAACAGGCGCTCTTGCCACTTATCCCAATTTTGCGCCTCGTCATGAACGAACTTACAAATCATGTTTTTCAAAGTTCGATTGAATCTTTCCACCAATCCATCCATCTGTGGATGATAAATGCTGGTGCGAATCAATTTAATCCCCAATAACTCAAAGCTCGCATAGTGTTCGTCACATAAATGACATGCCCTGATCAGTCAGGATCTCTTTCGGGATCCTGACTCGGGAGATAACATGGAAGAGTGCCTCTGCAACATTACATGCGGTGATGTTGCGCAGAGGCACTGCTTCCAGGTATCACGTTGCATAGTCCACTAGAACCAATACAAAGTGATGCCCTTGTGCAGTTCGCTCTAATGGCCTGATGAGGTCCATGCCAATTCTTTCGAAGGGGACCTCAATTAATGGGAGTGGGTGCAGGGGCGCTTTTGGGGTGGCTGGCGGATTCACCAACTGACATTTGCGACATGCCGCGCACCACCTCCGAGCATCGCCACAAATGCCCGGCCAATAGAAGCGGACCATGAGACGGTCCAGTGTTTTATCCTGTCCTAAATGCCCTGTCATCAGATTATGGTGAGCCGCCTGGAATAATAATTCCCGACGGCTCTTCGGAACCAACAGCTTAGTCAACTCCTCTTGTGTTTTGATATAACCTGTCCTTAATAATTGAAAAAGGGGTGGGAGAGCGCAGCATTAGGCTGAATTCGCTGACCATCGAGTACTCTCACTTGGTCGAAGGCATGCCCGAGGGTCTCATCGCGCGACTGCTCCAAGGGGAGTTAGGCTTCACCCATCAGGAGGGCCACCCACTGATCCTCAGGCCAGCCCCATGCCACCGCAGAGCGCTCATACAGTTCCAGAAACGCTTCCGCGGTCCCATCTTGGTGAGGGCGACATGGGGTGTGGCCATGGCACCCGCTGGCTCCGCAGCCGCGGTGCCCACCTGCTTGACCAGGCCCTGGAGCACCTGCCGATCTGCTGCCTGGGTGTCGAGCAGTTCTGTGAATCGCTGCTCCCGGTCTTATTTTTTCTTCCGCTTTCAGCAGTCTCTTCAAGTTGACACACACACAAACACCCGCACGCACATGGCTCTGGATCGTGTTCTCTCTCTCGAGGTGCTAGTCTCTCTCTCTCTCCCTTATCCCCACCCCAGCTCACTGCAACACAGAATACTCGTTAGCTAAATTCCCCACAGGTGTGCATTCCTTACCACTCACCTCCTCCGGCTCCGCCCTCCATTCACAAATCGGCGCTCAACTAAACCCCCGCTTCCACAAAATCATATAATCATTATAAATCCTCCATCCTCCAACTGTCACAATAAACACATAGCTACTCGATCCCAAATCCACAAACTAATATTACTGAACTTAGGTAAGAACTGAAACCGGGTTAAAGAGAAGCTAAACCACACTAAACAATAACAAACAGTAACAAACTGTGAAGTCACTTGATCTCAGGATAACACCAGACACACTTGTGATGTCAGACAGGGACATATATTGCTATAACGAGGGGTGTTTTAGAGAGTGTGTGAGGAACAGCTGGCTCTGTAGATCAGACAGTGATTGTTACCTGGAGGAAATGGATGTGATTGTGTGTTTGTGAAAGCTGCTCCAGATCAGTGGTTCTCCTCTGAAGATCACTAATCTCCTGCTCCAGTTGCTCCAGGAGTCGTTCAGCTCGACTTAGTTCAGCCTTCTCCTGAGCTCTGATTAGCTCCGTCACCTCCGAGTGCTTTTTCTCCATGGAGCTGATCAGCTCAGTAAAGATCCTCCCACTGTCCTCCACTGCTGTCTGTGCACTGAGCTGTTAGGAGACACACACAAGATTTAAAGCTCATCTATCATTCCCTCTCTTACTGGGACTCTAAAAGACTCATTGTCCATGTTGTGTGTGTTTCTAGGAGCAGCTCTGTCTCTGCTCACTGCCCACCTTTATAGTGTTCACAGCCTGTTTCAGCTCCTGCACCTTCTTCTGCTTCTCCTGGATCCTCTGTTGGGATTTCATCTGCTCCTCCTTTACCTCACTCTGAGGACGCACCAATTATTTTCAGCTCTTTATGAAGTACATTCATCTTTATTAGTTCCTACATCACAATACCTAATCACCTGGCAGCACAGTGTTGTAGAATTTCTATATGGTTACTGCATTTTGTAGTGTTACTAGCTAGATATAACTACCATGCTGCTTATGATGAGCGGCAAAATAAAGAATAAAAATGGAGCTTTTGGCTGGTTTAAAAGGCCAGACTGATTACCAAAACAACTGCTGCTGACTTCAATTTAATTCAAATTCATTTGTATTGTGCTTTTGACAATTAAAATTGTCACAAAGGAGCTTAACTCTCTGAGTGATTCTAATGAAGTTGTTCCAGCATAACAGTGCCCCTGTGCACAAAGCAAGCTCCATGAAGCCATGGTGTGTTGAGGTTGGAGTGGAAGAACTCGAGTGTCCTGCACAGAGCCCTGACCTCAACCCCACTGAACAACTTTGGGATGAACTGGAACACCGACTGCACCCCAGACCTCCTCGACATCCCAACATCAGTGCCTGACCTCACTTATGCTCTTGCAACTGAATGAACACAAATCCCCACAGCCACGCTCCAAAATCTAGTGGAAAGCCTTCCCAGAAGAGTGGAGCTTACTATAACAGATTAACTATGTTTACTGTACCTCAATTCATTCTCTATCTCTCTCTCTTTCTGTGTGTGTGCTTGTGTGCGTTCACCTGCCTCGCCCTGTCACACTTCGGTGTTGGCTGAAATGTCCACTAGCTGATCTGACCAGATTAGGACTATCACAGAAGATAAATTTAACACTATGTTGACTAGAACACATACAATTTAAATAAGCTTTTACAGAATCCTTCTGATTGATACACAAATTGAAATTAAGGTTTTAAATCATATACCTGACTAAAGCACCTGTTTCTAGATGGGAAAATATAATTAAACTGATTTGATTTTGGAAACCTTTCTCATTCTCACCTGTTTCTCAGCTCGTTCTGCTGCGGCTGTGACGGTGTTGTGACCTTTGTGATTATCCATCGTACACAAATAACAGATGCAGGTTTGATCAGTACGACAGTAGATCTTCAGCACTTCATTGTGTTGAGAGCAGATCTTCTCATGTAGTTTTGCTGAGGCTGCAATTAATGTGTGTTTTTTCAAAGCAGGAACTTCTAGATGAGGTTTAAGATGAATTCTACAATAAGAAGCCAGACACGTCAGACAGGACTTGACGGCTTTGTATTTTCTCCCTGTGCAGAAATCACACTCCACATCTCCAGGTCCAGTGTAACAGTGAGCAGGAGAAGCAGCTTGGACTTCAGTCTTCTTCAGTTTCTTCACCACTTCAGTCAGTATGTTGTTTCTGCGTAGAACAGGCCTTGTAGTGAAAGTGTCTCTGCACTGAGGACAGCTGTAGATGCCCTTCTGATCTTCCTGATCCCAGCAGCCATTAATACACACCTTACAGAAACTGCGACCACAGGGGATAGTCACCGGATCCTTCATTAAATCCCGACAGACTGGACAGCTGAACTGGTCCTGATCCACTGAAATACTGGCTTCTGCCATTTTCCTGAACTCACACACTGAAAAAGAGAGAGATCAGTTTTGTTTTCTCTGAAATGAGGAGTTACTTCCTGGTTCTATTTGTGTGTGTGAGAGAGAGAGAGAGAGGAGGAGCACAAATGCAGAGAGATTATGAATACTCCTCTGTTAACCATTTCATCTCCCTTCAGTGCATAAATATAACCCATGTAGCTACACTTACTAGGATTAAGTTCATGAAACACACACAGAATGAGTCTTAATTTTCTGGTCTTTTTTGCCAACTGACACATCAAGCAAAACTTTCAGCCTTGTTGATAAATTACAGTTGTTACAATTTAACAACTTATTCCTAGTGACAGCTTCAAAATTATATTCATTCCGGAAGAATGTTGAAGCCATTTTTAAAGTGAGGAGGATGCAGCTGTCAGGAATTAACTCACACCCCCTGCATTGACACCCCACCACCCTGCAGAGACACACTCACACCTATACGCTAATTCTCACAGGAATCAAACTTAACTCAGTTCTTTATATGTGAGAACACATAGTATCAGTATGTGCTTTATTCTGATCAGGGTCACAGTGGATTTGGAGTCTATCCAGTGGAACTGGGGCAGTGGGAGCTCAGTGGTTGAGGTGTTGGACTACTGATGGGAAGGTCATGAGTTCAAATCCCGGCGCTGCCACTGCTGGGCCCTTGAGCAAGGCCCTTAACCGTCAACTGCTCAGTTGTATAAAAATGGCATAAATGTAAGTCGCTCTGGATAAGGACGTCTTCCAAATGCCATAAATGTAAATGTATCCCAGCAGCACTGGGCACAAGGTGGGAGAACTGACCCAGTCTCAGGGCACCACTCACACATTCACACCTAGGGGCAATCTAGCATAGCCAATCTGCCTACCTGCATGTTTTTAGACAGCAAGAGGAAAACAGAGAACCTGAAGAAAACACAATACACAATCACAGGAAGAACGTGTAAAACTCCTCACAGACAGTAATGCAAGCTCAGGATCGAACCCAGGACCCTGAAGCTGTGAGACAAAGACAGATTTAATGAAGGTTTAAAATAGTCCATTCAGAGGGCTTGGTTAAATAAGGGGAAAATACAAGTAAAAAACTGCATTTAGAAAAATATGGAAATCCAACAAACTTTGGTCATCTAAAGGATTTTAACAGAAACACAATTCATTTCTTGTCAAAACATTTTCCAGCTTTAGCACTGACACTTCTAGTTCACACGTTCCCTTCTCTTTCTTCAGGATGAAACTTTCTGTTCAGGGAATCCAGGACAGAATTTAGTGATATTAATTATTCAGCAGCTAGAAAGATAGATGTTTGGATCTTTTATATAAGATCACATGTGCCTCTTTTATATAACATCTTAAACAGTTTGATTTCCCCACAGCAGCGTTAAAGAAAACTTCTTTTCCTTTTTATCTGTATATTTTGTGTGTCATAGTGTAAAACAGTTAGCAGAGACATATTTATCATCGTTATCTACAAGAAGAGACTGGCGTCAAAAACAAAAGACATGGAAACTACATTCCTAACTCACAAATAAACTTGAATTTTTAAGGTTCTATCTGCCAGCCAATCATCATCCAGAATGAACATAGGATGAACGCAACATTCCTGTTTTCAAATATTACCAGTGGTTTACATCTTGTACCCTTTATGTTTACTCTGGGTCTTCTCTTGATTGTGGACTTTGACACAAATACACCTACCTCGTGGAAGTTGTTCTTGATCTGGCCAACTCTTATGAAGGATTTTTTTTTTACACCAGGGAAAGACTTCTTCTATTAACTACCACAGTTTTTTATGTGGTCTTCCTGTGTCTTTTTCCTGAGCTCACCAGTTCATTCTTACTTTTTAAGAATGTACTAAATAGTTGATTTAGCTACACCTAATGTTTTTGCTATTGTTTTCAGCTTAATGATGGCTTGCTTCAGTGGCAGTGACAGTTCTTTGGACTTCATATTGAGAGTTAACAGCAACAGATTCCAAATGTAAATGCCACACTTAAAGTCAACTTTAGATCTTTTATCTACTTACTTATAAGTGAAATAATACGGGAATAACACACACCTGGCCATGGAAAAGCTTAGGAGCCAATTTTCCAATTATTTTGGTCTCTTGGGTCAGTTTGGTAACCCCAATACATTAATAATCCCTTTAATAGTCCTTTTATTCCATGACAAGGCTATATGTCCATGTTTGATCAACTTAGACTGATTTATGAATTTCTTTTTTATATTCACACAAAAGCTTCTTAAAATAGATAAAATGTTCTCACACAAACACAGCTGCTGAAGAAGGGTTTTAACCTGCTGTCTATGTGATCTGAATGAAAATGTGCAGAAACCTCCATGTCACATTAACAGCTTTACAATGTTCACATTTTCACATAACATCATATTATATCAATAATATTCATGGTGATTAAATGCTATATCCCTACACACCTCTCTCTTATGTAGCTACACCCTTTCTGCTTAAAGCACCACCCACTCTCTCTAGCACTATAAACAGAATTCGTTCAGAGAAAACAAAACTGACTTCAGTGTTGTGTTGTCTGTCTGTCTCTCTCTGTGTGAGAGAGTGTGAAAATGGCTGAGGCCAGTATTTCAGTAGATCAGGACCAGTTCAGCTGTCCAGTCTGTCTGGATCTCCTGAAGGATCCGGTGACTATCCCCTGTGGTCACAGTTTCTGTAAGGTGTGTATTAATGGCTGCTGGGATCAGGAGGATCAGAAGGGCATCTACAGCTGTCCTCAGTGCAGACACACTTTCACTCCAAGGCCTGTTCTACACAGAAACAACATGCTGGCTGAAGTGGTGGAGAAACTGAAGAAGACTGAACTTCAAGCTGCTTCTCCTGCTCACTGTTACGCTGGACCTGGAGACGTGGAGTGTGATTTCTGCACTGGGAGAAAACTCAAAGCCGTCAAGTCCTGTCTGACGTGTCTGGCTTCTTACTGTGATATTCATCTCATACCTCATCTAGAACGTCCTGCTTTGAAAAAACACACAATAATTGAAGCCTCAACAAAACTACAAGAGAAGATCTGCTCTCAACATGATGAAGTGCTGAAGATCTACTGTCGTACTGATCAAACCTGCATCTGTTATTTGTGTTTGATGGATAATCACAAAGGTCACGACACTGTCACAGCCACAGCAGAAAGTGCTGAGAAACAGGTAAGAACTAGAAATCTTTCCAGAATTAATTTGTCCTAATTATATTTTTAAATCCAGAATCTGTAAGTTACAGGACTTAAACTTTAAATTGTCTATCAGAAGGATTTTGTAAAAGATTATTAAAGTTTTATGTGTTAAACTTTGTCCTCAGTGTTCATTGGTATCTGGTCAGACCAGTTAGTGAACATTTTAGTCATACTTCATTGACAGTGTCAAGATATCGTAGTGGAGGCGGATACAAGTGCAGGTAATTTCGTGGAAAACAAATCCAAAACAAACAAAACCATGAAAACAAAATCCATCAACATGAACTACGGATGTGAGGCAAGAAACATACAGACTATAAGTGAGACCATGGCGCACACACACCAACAAACAACAGCTACAGCAAGAGCACAAGCTTGACAATAGGACACGCAAAAACTGGAACTTAAGTAGTCATGTTAATTAAGGTGAAACAAGAAACAGGTGAATGTGATCAGGGAATGTGTGGCAAGATCATGTGACCATGTGACATGCAGTTGTGATAGAGAGCTGAAACAAGCTCAAACCAGTACCATGATTGGTCACTCACCACCAAACTCTGTTCTTCTAGAAACAGAATTTGATGTCGTTCAATGTAAAATTCCTAAAATGGTGGAGATGAAAGAAAGCAGAATAAACATAATTTTAAGGATAACTACAACTAGAACTGAACTATGTGTGTACATAACATATGTAAAATATTGCTATATGTTTTTAGGTAGCTAATAGGAACCAGGAAGGCCACCATTTTTATACATATCCCTATAAATTTGTTTGGTGAAACAAACACCAAAAGTCAGCTGGCGATAACTAGATAACTTCTCAGCATATGCTGTTGACAGGAGAAAGTCAGTAAGTCACAGAGATCCTATTAATCCACAAATCATTAAAATGAGAGGAAAAAAACACAAATCTACTTGGAAACGTAGGAATTGTAGTGCCTTTTAGGACACTTGCTCTCTCAATAGACCCCTGAGTGAGACATGTCAGTCTGACTGGTTGCAAAAAAAAAAAGCAGTGTAGTGATTTTTAAGAGGAAGCCAGAATTTTGCTGTTGGGTGTCAGAATCGGAAAAGTGTTCAGGAACACATCCATTTTTTTTACTGCATGCTGTCAAACCATCGACCTTTCCAAGCTAACAGAAGATGGTTGTAATTACAGGCAATAAGGAGGGATACTTGGTCAGAGGAGCTCCATCTTTGCAGTGCCCATTTCGTCTCAGCTAATTAGCTAATCACATCAGTGAAGTTGGCTTACTAAGTAAAATTTTTAACAGGCTTAGCTTTTTATTTAGCTCATTTATCATGACTGCTTTATTTATATTGCTTTACAAACTGTAGCTCACCTTAAATCTACATCAAGAAACTAGTCAACTATTACTAGGTATCTAGGTCATGTTCTTACTGAGGAGTTGCCTAAAATGGACCCATTCAGCTAGTTAACTTTGTTCAGCTTACAAATGACTTATTTATGGCATCCAGTTGGGCAGCAACTCTGCTTTCACTACCCTGATGTCCTCAGTGTTGTATCCATAAAACATTAGGTCTTGAATGTGCCCACAAACAAGAAAGTTGTAAGCATCAAGATACTTTCATGCCTTCAATTTCTCTCTAGTATAAACGCTCTGAGTTTCTATAAGATAAGTATTTGCAGACTGGGCCATTGCTTAAAATTAAAAAACTAAAAATTGCTTAAAAACAACATGGAAGTGAATTCTAGCTAATATATATATATATATATATATATATATATATATATATATATATATATATATATATTAGCTAGAATTCACTTCCATGTTGTTTATATATACATATATATATATATATGACAAAATACAATGGCCTCATAGAAATCTATAATTGCCAGTTGATTAAGTGATCAGTGCCTAAATTTTAACACATGAGGTACTGGAACATCAAGGGAGAGGTGATTCAAGTGAAATGGTCCTGGAATATACAGACACAACAGTACTCCAAGTGCTTTACATAATACAGTAGTGATCAATGCCATCATAGACCCAGGACCAATCGTTTAGGTATGATGACCATGGTACAGTTAGCGATTGCAAGCATAACATTTCAGTCCATGTAAGTCCATGGAAGGACTGGAGGAGTCAGGTTAACATACAATCTCCTCCCAATATCACAGTTTGCTCTGTGGCACTTTGATGTTTTTTAGAAATCCAATATGGGAGTGAATTTTGTGAGCAGTGAACCAACAAGGTTCAGAAGCAGAAATGGCTCCTCCTTTGCTTTTTAGCATCTTGTTCTTTTTGGAATTTTTGCTTACTTTGTTATTAAATGGCAACAACGTCAGCTGCCTTTTTTCGCCATATCCATAATCCATGAGCACACATGACTTACAATGTGAGTACGGTATGATTGCTAGTTACAAATTCGCCATCATCGAAATGAGCTGAACTCTTTATTCTGCCACTTGCTATGAGCAGAAAAGTAATGACTTCTAGCTAGAAACACTATAAAATGCAGTAACCATATAACATTGAGTTGAATAGGTATTGTAATAAACTATCTGCTCAGTGTAAAAGCAACTCTACAGAACAACCACATCTCTGTAAAGCACAAACAGATCCTATATAAAAAGCTGAATTTAATCGATTTGTCTTCAGAGTGAGGTAAAGAAGGAGCAGATTAAATCTCAGCAGAAAATCCAGGAGAAGCAGAAGAAGGTGCAGGAGCTGAAACAGGCTGTGAACACTATAAAGGTGAGCAGTGAGCAGAGACAGACCTGCTCCTAGAAACACACACAACATGGACAACGAGTCATTTAGAGTCCCAGTAAGAGAGGGAATGATAGATGAGCTTTAAATCTTGTGTGTGTGTCTCCTAACAGCTGAGTGCACAGATAGCAGTGGAGGACAGTGAGAGGATCTTTACTGAGCTGATCAGCTCCATGGAGAAAAAGCACTCGGAGGTGACGGAGCTGATCAGAGCTCAGGAGAAGGCTGAACTGAGTCGAACTGAACGACTCCTGGAGCAACTGGAGCAGGAGATTGCTGATCTTCAGAGGAGAGTCACTGAGCTGGAGCAGCTTTCACACATTCATGATCACATCCAATTCCTCCAGGTAACACTCACTGTCTGATCTACAGAGCCAGCTGTTCCTCTGTAAAACACCTCTCGTTAAAGCAACAATAAATGTTCTACACTGACACACTGAGTGTGTCTGGTATAACTTGGCCTGCTGTTATTCTGTTTGTTAATGTTTACTGTTCTTTAGCATCTCTTTAACTCAGTTTCAGTTATTAGCTAAAGTTCTGAATATTTGGATATGTGCGAAGTTCAGGAAGATTAGTTTAGGAAATTGTGTTCATGTACCTATGACTGTTCGGTGGTTTTATTGTGATTATCAACCTGCATCTCTTCATAGACTTGCTTTGTCATTTTTTTTACTTTGTCTGTTTTCCCTATATCTATGGCTAGCCCATTAAAAACTGGTGTAACTCCCAGTGATTGTATGATATATTTGTGTAATGCATCAAAACACTGGGCTACAAAATCCTTATTCTTTTCTTTTGTATGTTATGTAGATATTGTTTAAATAGTATAAAGAGTATGTAGTAACTATAATTATAGGAGTACTTTGTTTACTCATGCTGTTTAATTTAATTCAGTTTCAGTTTAATGTACTTTCTGTAGGCTTTAGCTTCTGGACGTCAGTCTCCCACAATTATCAGATCAGACTTTCACACATCCAGCATCACTGTCCATCAACATCTCTCATTTGATGGAGTGAGGAATTCTCTCTCAGATCTGAAGAAGACACTCAAGGAATTCTGGGAGGAGGAATTCATCAAAATCCCTCCACATGGTAAGAGGAGCTGTTCCTGCTGGAGAAACACAATGATGGACGTCTTTACTCGCTCTGTGACGCATAAAAAAGAGAGCTATGAGATTCTCAGAAACACAGAAGTGATTTTTAATAGTTATGATAAATTATTATATTGTTGCTGCTGTTTACTCTAAAGATGAATTACAAACTTATGAATAGTCACGTGTCAATATTTTACGTTTCAGTTTACTATTGTTATTTTCTTTTCTGTTGTGCTACTGTTAATAAACCATAAAGAAAACATGCACATACACATAATCATCCTGCTTTATTTTATTGAGTACTATTTTCTTCTTTATGGGGAGCTTAGAAAATATTGAATACAGAAATGTGTGAATTGAGAAACAATCATAGGATGTGATTTTGCTTGGAATAAAAATATTAATAAAATAATGCATATTTTTGGAGGGATTTAATACATACTATATAATACAGCTGTCTCACTCTTCACATAAACAAATTCTGTGAATTAAACCCAACGTGTTCATATTTTTCAGTTTGATGTTCTCTTTTATTTCAGATTTCTGTTATTTGACTCTGGATCCCAACACGGCGCATCCACACCTCCGTCTGTCTGAGAACAACAGAGTGGTGACCGAAAGTGAGAGAGAGCAGCAGTACTCTGATCATCCAGAGAGGTTTGACTACTGCCTTCAGGTGTTGTGTAAGGAGAGTGTGTGTGGACGCTGTTACTGGGAGGTGGACTGGAGCGGTGTGGTGGAAATTTCAGTCTCATATAAAGACATCAGCAGGAAAGGAGAGGGTAATGAGTGTGCATTTGGACACAACGATCAGTCCTGGAGTCTACTGTGTTCTTCTTCTTCTCTCTCTTTCTGGCACAACAACATTAAGACTGAGCTCGGAGTTCCATCATCCTCCAGAATAGGAGTGTATGTGGATCACAGTGCAGGAACTCTGTCCTTCTACAGCGTCTCTGACACGATGAAGCTCCTCCACAGAGTCCACACCACATTCACTCAGCCTCTGTACGCTGGGTTCGGGTTCGACTGGTGGTATGGCTCTACATCTGTGAGATTGTGTGATCCAAAATAATGTGTGCATGTGGCCACGTTGTTGCTCAATCATCTATCTCACTAGCACGCAATCAAGCTGCACAAAAAAGGCTCAGTAATTTTACACTCCAACAATTAAAGAGCAAACGGTAAAAAATAACTTTCAAACATGAAACTAATCAATAAAAAATTATCAAAATATTATTACATGACCTTAGGATTATAAAGTTCTGTCTGAATGAAGAGTTGTTTTGAGATATGAGACCTCAAAGATTTGACATTGCAGCTAGCAAACACTCTAAAGTAATGAACTTTACATTTACAGCTCAGCATGGGCTTCACTTTAAAGTTGCTCCAATTTTACATTATTGAAATTCTGAGACAAATAGAAATTATTGAAATGTTTTTGATCTCTGACCAAAAGCAGATAGATCCTTATTATTCTGTAACACCAAATACTGTTTGCTTTTATCTTTCTCTCTGCTTTCTGTCTGTTTCCTATTAAGCAATCTCTTAATATAATTAAATAACTACCTACTAAAAGGTAATAAAGTCAGCACAAAAAGATATTTTAAGCCTATTAAAACCACATTTTGAGCATGTATACTTTTCAATAGATTTAATTTTACTGAGAGTATTCTAAGATCTAAACCACACACATTCATTTGATGAAATCTGAAGTTTGTTCCTAAACATTTTGTTCCTAAACATTATAGCTTAAAATTTCATTAAAACATTCATTAAAAGAATATTAACTGAGTTTGGGACATATCATTTGTTCCAAATATTACAATCAGAACTTTGCAAAATAAAAATTAACACCACATGAGAACAAAGTTTCCCCCAGTGATGAGGTTTATGTGGTTATCTCATTTTCGACTAAAATACCAGATAGAAACGTTTAATTAAATGTTGTGGAAAACTGATTTAAAAAATGTGATGTGTTTTTTATATAATAAATTATTAAAACAATAAACATTAAAACACTGGGTTTAGGCTTGGACTAGGATAATCTCTTACACTGTTTTATAGAATACAAAAGAGATTTTAAAAAAAGGGAAATGTTTTCTTTGACACTGCTGTATGGAAATTAAATTGTATGAGGTGCAATTATCATAAGTGGTCTTATATAAAAGCTCTACTAGTTTTCAGCAAGATTATTCCAGAAAGGATTTGGTTTTTAGTTAATATTATAAATTTCTGAAATTAATACAAAAATAGCAACACTTCCTTTAAAATGTGTATTCATAAAGCTTTATGGTTGTAATAACTTTGTAACTTGCTTTGATTCTTTCTAACCTGGTAATAATGCTTTGGCAAAGATTTTATAAAATCTAATAAGCCATTAAGGATGTGTCCTGAATTTGATCAAAATCTGAATATATTCAGGATTCTGATGAATCTTGTGTGAGAGAATGTGTAGCATAAGGGACATCTTGCTTCCTGGATTTTCCTGAAAGTCATTTACAGCATGTAATTACACAACTTATATTCCTTATATATAAAAGGAAAATGAATTCCATGTAAAAAATAGAATTTCACTCTGTATATAGGCAGGAAACGTTAATGACTTGCTCATTATTCACATTAATGTGAAATATAAACACTAGAACAATGTCAACATTTTCAGTGAATGAGGTATAAAAATGCTGGTGAAGCAGGACTAAATATGTGGAACAATTTACCAATTAATATTTAGCAGCCACTGACTAAAACTACTAATTATCTTCATTACTCAACCATAGCAATCAGTAAGAGACAGAAAGAGAGTCTTTAGTGCTGTCTTTGCAGCTGTAGCATCTGATATTTCCATCCTGAACAAATGGAGTACATGCATTTAGTGCATTTCTGTTGTGAAAGAGTGTGTAGGAGCAGCACTAAAAAGCAGCAGTACCAAGAGCCCATAGCCAAGTCTTTCTATTAAATCACTCTTCATTTTGTAGTGGTCCAGTTATGTAGGAGAATATTTGCTGATGCAACCATTTGCAACCATATCACATAACCTGAATGAATATAATTGTTATATAAGATACAATCAGTGAACCAGGCCAAAAGTTTTGCTTGACAAGTTAGTAGGCAGAAAAAGTCCAGAAGAAATATTAGTTAGACCTATTCTGTCTGTATTTCATGAAATTAACCCTAATAAATACACAGCGTATATTCGTGCACGGAAGGTAGATGAAATGGTTAATAAAGGAGTATTCATAACCTACATGTGTTTGTGCTCCTCCTCTCTCTCTCTCTCTCTCTCACACACACACACACACACACACACAAACACACAGAATCAGGAAGTAACTCCTTATTTCAGAGGAAACAAAACTGATAGCAGAGTCTCTCTCTCTCTCCCCCTCTCTCTCTCTCTCTCATTGCGTGAGTTCAGGAAAATAGCTGAGGCCAGTATTTCAGTAAATCAGGACCAGTTCATTTGTCCAGTGTGTCTGGATCTCCTGAAGAATCCGGTGGCTATCCCCTGTGGTCACAGTTTCTGGAAGGTTAATGGCTGCTGGGATCAGGAGGATCAGAAGGGCGTCTACAGCTGTCCTCAGTGCAGAGACACTTTCACTCCAAGGCCTTCTAATTTGCTACTAGGTATGAATGTTAGCATCAGGGCCAGGACTCAAACTAGATGCGCTATTAATGATCCACAGGAGAAGGGGGTGAACCCAACTGCAGAGACAAACTCAAAATGAAAAAGCAAGATGCAACGTTAATCCCATAGTTCAGTCAATAAACCCAAGAAATAATCCAATACAAAAATGCACAAACAACATAGGTATAGCATGTTTATAATATATTCAGCCATAATTGTACTGTTTCAATTGTTTAAAGATTCTCCCTTAACTGCCCAGTAACTTGTAGGAGTCTACTTAGAAATACGTGGTAGTGGGAATCCCAGCATATACATATACATGTTATGGTGCATTTTCTTTTGTAAATGTGAGATCGTGTGATCCAATATAATGTGTTTGTGACATATTAACTACATTATAATCTGTATTTAATGCAGTACAGTGATACAGGAGGTACCGTTGCCACCTCACAGCTCCAGGGTCCCTGGTTCAAACCTGAGTTCAGGTTACTGTCTGTGCTGAGTTTTACATGTTCTGCCCGGGTTCTCCAGTTTCCACCCACCTCCCGAAAACATGCCACACACTGAATTGACGAAGCTAAATTTGCCCCTAGGGGTGAAAGAATGTGTGTATGGTGCTTACTGTAGGTGAATGAATAAATAATCTGTATTTAGTGAATGTTTTATTTTATACTAGCAATATGTACTTGTTTTTTTACATGCCGATATATGATTAATCAAAGTGCTTATCTAACATACACTTTCATTTAATGATTCATCACAGATGACTCACAATGGCAATGTCTGGATATCTATATTTACTTTATGAAGTTTAATGGCTTTTCCTGCCCTTGATGATCACAGTGTTTGGGTATCCCAGGAGTACACAATGAATTAATACATTGTAAATATAAATTTTTACAGTTATAAGGACGTTTTAAAATGAGGGAATAAAGAAAAGAATTCTTCCACAATTCACAGTTGTACTTTAACTTCACCAGAGAGTCTGATAGTCAATAAACACAGAAAGTGGTTGTTTGACTGAAATGGCAGATGACCATCTAAATACATGCAAGATTATCTTGTTTACATCACACTAAGTGCTTCACATAACACATTAATAACTTTTAAGATGGTGTTCCCTGAATAGCTCCAAAACACTCATTGTTTAAAGCTTTGTTTTCCTGCTTAAAATATATTCATATTCCTCTTCATTCATATATATAGAAATGCATATACATGAAAGTACATATACACTATATGACCAAAAGTATGTGTACCCCTTTCCATCACCCTTATATGTGCTTGTTGAACATCTCATTCCAGATTTATTCCCTCTTTGCTGTTATAATAAGCTCCACTCTTCTGGGAAGGCTTTCCACTAGATTTTGGAGCGTGGCTGTGGGGATTTGTGTTCATTCAGCTACAAGAGCATTAGTGAGGTCAGGCGCTGATGTTGGGTAAGGAGGTCTGGGGTACATTCGGTTTCAGTTCATCCCAAAGGTGTTCAGTGGGGTTGAAGTCAGGGTTCTGTGGAGAACACCCGAGTTCTTCCACTCCAACCTTAACACACCATGTCTTCATGGAGCTCGCTTTGTGCACAGGGGCATTGTCACAGGTTTGGGCCTCTTAGTTCAAGTGAAGGGAAATTGTAATGTTACAGCATACAAAGACATTCTATACAATTGTGCGCTTCCAACATTGTAGCAGCAGTTTGGGGAAGAACCACATATGTGGGTGTAATGGACAAAGGTTCACAAACCTTTGGCAATATAGTGTGGACGTGCATATATACACATGTTTGAATACACAGAATTTCATATACATGGAAGAGCACATATATAGGGAAATGCTAAGAGATTGGATTGCAACCTTCAACATTCTAAAGCTTGTGGCCTAGAAAAAAAATATCAGACACCCCTGATTCCCCTGAGATTATGGTAAATCAAAACACTATTCTAAAGGTATAAATATGAGAGTTTTTTTGTCCTAGCTTATAATTCTGAATGGCTGTGTATTTCTAAATCACTGTGTTGTTCTCAGCAGTAATATTTTTAAATCTTTTCCTCCCTCCTCTGGTGATTGTGTGGAACAGCAGCTGTTATTTATATAAACAATGTGGAGGTGATGATGGTGTCTAAAGCAGACTTATTTCAGCAGCTCTTTATAGAGCAGTTCATCCACTAGACCAAAACACAGCAGTGCTGCACGCTAACAGCAGTGCGCGTTTATAGCAAGTGAAACTGGAGCAGAAGTGGGAGAATTAAACTTGTTCTTGTGAAAACTCACACAAACTCCTACACTGAGATCTGCTCGAAGGAAAACACTGACATTCAAACAAGATATGGATTAATGCTTCTTAAAAAATATTCAAAAATAAAGAATCTTTTTAATAATTTTATGAAAATACTGCTATTATGAAGAGTAATTCCGAGATTAGTCGTTGTTTTCATTCCTAATCTCCCCACTCCTTCTCTGTCTCTCCACCCTCTGTCACACACAGTAATTAAGCCACTCCTACTGATTTCAGAGAAAGTGGATCTTCTGTCTCTATCTCTCTCTCTCTCTGAAGTTCCTCACTCTCTCTTTCTCTCTCTCTCTCAGCGTGTGCCTGCAGGAAAATGGCCGAGGCCAGTATTTCAGTAGATCAGGACCAGTTCATCTGTCCAGTGTGTCTGGATCTCCTGAAGGATCCGGTGGCTATCCCCTGTGGTCACAGTTTCTGTAAGGTGTGTATCAATGGCTGCTGGGATCAGGAGGATCAGCAGGGCGTCTACAGCTGTCCTCAGTGCAGAGACACTTTCACTCCAAGGCCTGTTCTACGCAGAAACACCATGCTGGCTGAAGTGGTGGAGAAAGTGAAGAAGACTGCTCCTGCTCACTGTTACGCTGGACCTGGAGATGTGGAGTGTGATTTCTGCATCGGGAGAAAACGCAAAGCCGTTAAGTCCTGTCTGATATGTCTGGCTTCCTCTTGTGAAACTCATCTTAAACCTCACTATGAAGTTCCTGCTTTGAAAAAACACAAGCTGGTTGAAGCCATAACACAGCTAAATGGGAACATCTGCTCTCAACATGACAAACTGATGGACATCTACTGTCACACTGACAAAAGCTGCATCTGTTATATGTGTACTGTAGATGGACACAAAGGTCACGACACTGTCTCAGCTGCAGTGGAACGATCTAAGAAACAGGTGAGCAATAAATTCTACAGTCAAATCTTATTTAACATTTTTTGTTGCAGATGCGTGAAACATAAGTAAACTTTAACTTATTAGCTGCTTTTAATAATGACTTGATTCAGCATATACACAACTCTTACTGAACTTTGACCAGCCAACACCCATCATCTGTCATTATAACAGACACATTAACTATACTGAACAATCCATAAACAGCTCTGTAAAACAGGCGTAAACCTTAACTCGTCAGTTCCCATTAACATTCCCCCACACACCTCATAGCTTGTAGATTAATGTATTTTGTTTACTGACAGTATGAGGTAGGAGAAGTGCAGGGGAAATCCCAGGAGAGAATCCAGGAGAAGCAGAAGAAGGTGCAGGAGCTGAAACAGGCTGTGAACACTATAAAGGTGAGCAGTGAGCAGAGACAGAGCTGCTCCTAGAAACACACACAACATGGACATCATTTAGAGTCCCAGTAAGAGAGGAAATGATGGTTAAGTTTTAAAAAGGGCCTAAATGTGGTGTGTTTTTCACCTAACAGTCCCGTACACAGACAGCAGTGGAGAACAGTGAGAGGATCTTTACTGAGCTGATCAACTCCATGGAGGAAAAGCGCTCGGAGATGACGGAGCTGATCAGAGCTCAGGAAAAGGCTGAACTGAGTCGAGCTGAACGACTCCTGGAGCAACTGGAGCAGGAGATTGCTGATCTTCAGAGGAGAGTCACTGAGCTGGAGCAGCTTTCACACACACACGATCACATCCATTTTTTCAAGGTAACACTCGCTGTCTGATCTCTTTAAGGTAACAATAAATGTCCCCATCTGACAAGTTTTTCTTGGTCTAGTTTGGTCTGAGATCATTCATTCCTCTCGTGTACCATTTGTTTTTCTTTCCATTTCTGTCTGTAGTGCTTCCAGTCCCTCTGTGACCCTTCTGGGTATAAAGACTCACTCAGCATCACCATCAATCATCAGCCCTCATTTGAGAGAGTACATAATTATTTGTATGATGTGAAAAAGCGACTTGTGGAATTCTGCAATAGTGAATTCTATAAAATCCATCCACATGGTAAGTGGAGCTCTGACTGAGAAACAAGTCTTTGACCTCTCAGCCGTATAGTAAAAATGGGAAACTGTTTCCAGCTTTTATAGATAAGTCATTCTATATTTTGTCTCTGTATGTTCACAGTTGCAGCAGTTCACCTGCTTTTAACCTCAGAGCCAAGGACCAGACAAGAGTTTATGAATTGTATGTCTAAAACACACACACACACACACAGCCATACTGGCAGCCATGTTGGACAAAATTTGGGAAAATGTGACAGTTTCTTTTTTTCTTTGATTAAGGAAACTAAATATTTAATATCCTTTATCATTTTAAAATGTATTATTTTCTTTCATATATGCAATGTATGAAGATAGTGTAAAAAAACATAAGAACAAAAACACATATTTACCTATAAACAATTTTCCCTCTTGGTGATACTGATTTTGTTTGGCTTTTTTTTAAATAGAAATACAAATTCTATTTTGTTGGTTATACCTATCTGTTATTTTTCTGTTTTTGTTTTTAGATTTCTGTCATCTGACTCTGGATCCAAACACAGCACATCGTAACCTCCTTCTATCAGAAGGAAACACAGTTGTCACAGGCAGTGAGACGGAACAGCCGTACTCTCTACATTCCTATTCAGCTAATCCTTCAGAGAGATTTGACTACTACTGGCAGGTGTTGTGTAATCAAAGTCTCAATGAATGCTGTTACTGGGAGGTGGAGCGGGTCAATAAGGGATATTTAGAGATATCAGTCTCGTATAAAGACATCAGCAGGAAAGGAGATGGTATAGAGTGTGGGTTTGGATACAACAATCAGTCCTGGAGTCTGGTGTGTTCTTCTTCCACTTGCTATTTCTGTCACAAGAACAAAAAGACTGAGCTCCGAGTTCCATCACCTTCTAAAGTGGGAGTGTATGTAGATAAACGTGCAGGAATTCTGTCCTTCTACAGCGTCTATAACACAACGACACTTCTCTACAGAACTCACACCAAATTCTCTCAGCCTCTATACGCTGGCTTTAGGGTGGGTTTGAGATCAACCATGAGGTTATGTAATCGGTCTTGTTACTACTGAGACCAAATATCCATGTTTGAACAATTGAATCAATTTTATAGTTAATCAATATATGCATATTTAAAATATGGTATTAATAAATTAAGTATTAAATGTGTAAATTAATATACTTGTTAATTTGTAATTAATGCACTACTCGATGCAAATTTGTAAGACAAAGGCCAAAGAATTTGTTTAGTTGCAGTGCATAATTCTCAAAATCAAGCTAAATTCAGTGTCCACATTTGGATGTGTTTACAACTAACCAAATTTAAAAAATACCAGCTGTTACCCTAAAATACCATCCATCCATTTTCTGTACCACTTATCCTACACAGGGTCATGCACAGCCTAGAGCCTATCCCATTGCAGGGCACAATTGCACACGTATTGACACACTACGGACAATTTGGAAATGCCAATCAGCCTACAATGCATGTCTTTGGACTGGGGAGGAAACCCCTGAAGCACAGGGGACGGCGGTGCGAGGCGACAGTGCTAACCGCTAAGCTGCCATGCCCTCACCCTAACATACCATTCTGTGGAAATTAGCTTGTTTGGGACTTGTCATTTTCAGGGGGAAAAATTAAACAGGATTGGTGTTCTGGCATGATTTCAAATGTAACTAATTAAAAATCAGGTAACTATATGACAAATTGCTCTGAAAGACAACCACCCAACAGCTACCAGCTACACTAACACCTCCTGACCCTCATCTTGCCCAAAACTGGCCAGTAGCTCATATTTTCCTATCAATTGATTAACTGTTCAATAAAATCTTACTCTTTCTTCTGAATGACAAAATAACTTTGCATTGCATCTGTTAAAAGTCTGTTTGAAGAAATGTAAACCCATCAAAAGGAGCTACATATCTGCATTGACAAATACAGTAATACTGTAAGCACTCTTCCGGCACTGCTAAAAAATATCTTAGTCAGTAAAAAAAATTGCTGAATATTGGCAAATTTATCTCATATTTCTCATTATTAGTATATTATTAAACATAAGCATGAAATTCATACTAATGTCATTAAGAATTTAAAAACAACTTCATGTTGTGAGAACAAAAACAGACCAAACAGCAACACAAAACATTTCTTGGCCAATAACCTTCACAGTTTAATGAACAGAATTGAAGTATTTACATAAGGCATAAAAAACACTTTGAGACATGCTGTTGTAGAAAAATAATCAACGGCGGGGTGGTCTGGTGATGTGGAGCACTACCCTGAAGTTGATTATTTCCCTATAATAGCATGTTCCTGAGTATTTTATTTCTCTTCTACAAAAATATGCAGCTTGTTACTGAGAAACCGCAAAGTGTAAACACCTGCGTCCTGAGGAAACCTTAAAGTTACAGCATCACCTCTGACTGTTACAAAGAACTGACACTGGAGACTCCTTCCATAAATAAACGTTTCACCATAGCAACAATACTTTTTATTATTGTTAGGATTAAATGACATGAGCATCCCCATGAACGAGCTGGTAGTATAGAAACAATAACACATTTGTGATGTGCAGCTACAATTCTGTCCGAGCTGCTGTTAGAGAAAATTAATCAACACCTTCTGACCAATCACAGTCCACAATTCAACAGCGCTGTGGTAATAAAGCACTTTTTTTTTTAATCAATATAAACTGTCTCAAAGCTGCTTTACAGACATTTATACTCCACTGAGCATAAGGTCACAGTAATATAATAGACAAAATACCTGTAAATATATATGTATATATAGACCTGTTTCTATCAAACAAACCGGAAGTGCGGGTGCTTCGAAAGGCGTCACCATGGCAACGGCTGCCTGCTACCTGAAACGGTATTCCGAGGTGTTCTACATTCACGCCGCCATTTTGTCACCAGGCTACTGGAGCGGTTTAATAAACAACTCGCTTATCGGTTCTCTGTGCAACGTAAAGCAGCTAGCTGTTTGTTTTTTTGTTTGTTTGTTTGTTTGTTTTTGTAGCCTCGTGTGTTTTTCTCAGACAGGTAAATGAGGTGAAACTGAAGGTCGAGTCTGAGGTGAACAACAAGGTTTGGAAAAAAAAAAAAAACTAAACATTCACTGAACTGGGATAGTATAACCTGAACACGCTGACTAGCATGTACACATCTTTTACTTCACAACAAAAAGTAAAAAAAAACGTGTTTAATTAGTTTAAACAGAATATTAGAAAGTATTCTAACCTGTCGATGGAAAAGCTTTTTAGGTGTAATTGTTGAACTCCAAAAAAAAAAAAGAGTTTTCTTTACGTTTAACTTTTAGACACATAATCATTAAGTACAATTTAAAACTTTAAATTAAGCTAAAGAAAGTTCAGGTCAATACCAAAGTGTGCTGAACCATAGGGGAGACCGGGTATGGTTGTAACACTTTTTGCTTCAGCACCTGTAACTCACTGAATTTTTGAGCTCAAACTTTTCTACAAAATACCCACATTTGTTTACTTCAAATGGCACCAATTCAAACCTCTGTAAGACTGTCACAGACCTTGTGTCAAATACATCTTGTTCCTTTGTTACAACCCACCACTACCTTTTGTTGTAACACCTGCTGGGGTAAGTTGTAACAATTACACCAATGAAGCGAAGGAAATTGCATCACATTTTACCTGAGAAACTACAGTTTAATCTAATAGAAGGTATATGATTTTATCTGCCATAGCATAAGTACTAAACAAAATATAGTCTTGGTCACAAAATGTACTTTCTGACCTCAAAATGTGTTGTGTTTTTTTTTTTTTTTTTTTTTTAAACCTCTGTATAATCTTCATGCGCCTGTTTCCAGCCTTGACAACCTCCATGTTGGATCAGGAGGAAGTGTGTAAACACTGAAATGATCATATGACTCCTATCTTATTCCTGATTGGTGGAGTTGGTGATGTTACAACCATACCCAGTCTCCCCTATATACAAAATTAATTTTTTTCCGAATAAATTTCGATGGCATGCAAAATAATATATGTTAAATGTCTATTTCAGATGTATGTTGGTTATGAGACAAAATAAGTCTAGATATTTATTACACTGCTTTATAAAGATCCACCATTGAATAGTATTGTGATACTGTGTTGTAAGACTTAAAAAGAACATTGTGATTTTTTTTTTTTAATAAAAGCAGTATGAAAAATAACAACTATGTGAATGAGTAGATAAATTCACTAAGAAATTAATGTAGCATGTAATGTAGCACTATAGGACTCACTACCTCTTTTCACTGTTCAATATACATAACAATAATAATAAAGTTAACTTTGACTTAATTAGCTAAATGCATATATTACTTAGTTTAAAGGAGGATATGTGTAAAATGCTCACGTGTGTCAGTTTGTGAAGTGTGTGGTTTTTTTTCAAGATTTGTATGCATTTGTTTTCTTTCAAGTCACTCATAAAATGTTTCATTAAGTGTCAGGAAAAATTTGTCTATATATATAAATTTATTTGTTTGTTTGTTTGTTTTGTTTTGTTTTTCTTCCATCTCTGTAGGTTAGGCAAGGGGATGCATTTCGGAGTTTTCACACTTTGAAACTCAGGCACCACTTCTATTTTAGTAATGCTGGTTAAAAGCAGAAAAGATTACGACGGCGTGATAACCCTCCACAAACCTGTCCCACCACATCTGTTCCACCATACGGTGAGACACTTTTTTCCAGCACCACAGCGGTACAAAAGAGAGGATGCTGTAATGTGACTCAGGTCCATTTTCCTTCCTCAGTCTCCCAGAAGTGTTGGGCAGAAGCCATCATCAGTAGTTGAGTGTCCATATGTTAGAAGTGTGACTCGGAAATCAACCAGTGTCCTTACACGCCCAGGAGCAGAGGCTGATAAGGCACACACACTCTCTCCTGGCGCAATAAAACAACTACAGGTATTACACACACACACGGCTAATGTCCACCAAAATGTTCTTTTTTGTAAACCAGGACTCCTTATCTTTCTGAAATAAATATCATCCAACTCTGTTACAGGATCAGTTTCTTTCAGAACGACAGGAGGCAGATGCCATCACACAACCACTGCTGGAGAAGGAGAATGGATTCATCAAGGTGTGTGTTGACGTTTATTTCAGGCACGCAAAGCAAAGGTGGTAGCAAATGGAGCACTGCTTCAAAATAACTGATGGTCCTGCCTGCATAAAATCCATGAAGCTTTTCATCAGTAGGATATGAAATGAAATTGATGATCTGGGATCAGTGTGTTTTATGTGTGCGTGTGCAGGATCTGGAACGTTTCCTCAACCACAGAGACATGCTTAGTGTGAGGAAGCGTGAGCTTCTGCACAAGCGCTGGACAGAGTGTGTGTGGTGGCCGGTGAAGCGCAGTGTCGAACAGCGCTTCACACGCTGTCGTTATGAAGGAGTGGAGCCAGTGGAGATGATGCACACAGGCTACAGGGCTAAGGTGCGCCCTACTGTTTAGCATGTGCTACAATATTTTGAGCGTTGTCATTGTTCACAGCTCAACTATTCACTTTGTTTTGTTTTGGACAGGACCTATAACAGTAACGATTACATATTTCTGTTTTACCCTAAACGATTACATACTTCTTATTTTAATTTAATTATCCGTGACACTCTGTTGGTGCTATAGGAATTTTTTGCGAATTTGTGCAGACTTGAACCCATCAAATTGCTTTTCAAAAAAGATCTCTAGCTCTAAGTGGTATATATGACTACATTCATATAACAAGTTTGAAGTAACACAAATCCGATTTTCTGCCTTAATGTGACACATAAACAGATGCTTATTTCAGCTGTTTCAGTTTGCAACCCCAGTACGTGCTCATGATTAAGTTCTGACGCTTGGCCTGGTCTAGAAAATATCCCAAACCAAAATAATAAAAAGGTCAGTTGTTTAATTAATGGAGAAACTTAATGGAGAAACCTAATGAGCCATTTGTCTTCCAGGTCAGCACCGCTCCCTTGAAGGATCCACTGTTTCTCTACACACATTCAAGAATGAAGGAGAAGAGAGTGGTCCTTCACTGCCAGACAGGTTTCAAACAGTTTTGCTTACAACAAAAGATCACATCTTAAATAACTTACAATTTCTATAAGAAAATGATAGAATGTCTACTAGACATAGTCATTTTAGCACCTCTATGAGGGAGTACTCAGGTACTCAGTTTAAATGTGCTGTTTAATTTCATACTTTCTACCACTTAATGCCATCTCAACCAATCATCCCAGAGTACCTGCCCAAAACGTAACCAATCAGAGCACAGTTCCTGCTCCCAAAGCCGTATACTGTAAAGTATTTTAAATATTTTGTCATCTGGTACTAGATTTTATAAAATGTATTTTATGAATGTACAAGATGTTAAGAAATCTATTAAATAAACACCATGATCATTCTGTCACACCCTGATCAATCAAAATAGAATTTTTGTTTGATTTCTTGGATATGCATGTAAAATGGCATTGACCTTTGACCTGTGCATCACAGGATGTGTGGATGGCCGTCAGTGGGTGGCGTCAGCAGAGGAACAGAGCAGGAACAAGAGAGATCTGCACAGAGGCAGCAGGTACGGAAATAAAGCAAAATGACCTGAAAATAAACAATGCGGTAGAACAGAATATTTTGTTTTCTGCTATACAGGTGTCGAGGCCCTGTTTACATGGCTATGGCAGATGGGCGGTGCTTCCGGCCTGAATGCTGGTCCGCGTTTGGTCAGTCTCGCAGTTATTCAATGAAGTCATGACGTGACACTGTTCATCCTCTACCTCATCCAGTCACAACCTCGAATGACTTTTCAAGTCTTCTATTTCAGATTGTGGTACATTTTTTCTGTCCTATGGTTAATAATGAAAAGTTAATACAAAAAAACAGGCAAAAATTTATTATTATTATTATTATTATTATTATTAGTCAAATACAAGTTTTATTTCAATTAATTTATTGGGCATGCTTTAAGATATGAAGCTAAATTATAATTCTGATTATTTGATAATATTCTATAGCAGGCATTTATTTATTTATTTGTTTGTTTGGTTTTTTTTATTTAAGTCCTGTCCCAGTTTGTGATCAGAGCCCTGTGGTCTGTGAGCTAATCCCAAATCCACACTTTTAGCCTCTTCACCCAAATAAATTGCACAAGATCAGACCAAAAATTGAAATCAAGTAACAAATGCAGAAATGTAGGGTATAGATAAAAAGTTATGGTCCTCAGTTTGGTTTAAACTGCAGCATTCTCAATTCTCAACTTTAGTAGCTGTTACACTGAAAACACTTGGTGGGTGTGCTGTAATAGGAAAAAAATGAGTGATTGGGGTGGTGTGATGTTCATTTTTTTTAACATCATGTGCTAAAATGTTTTATTCCTCTTACACCACAGCAATTTGCCAACGATTACAGTCTACAATTTATTAATGAATTATTTAATGAATGGAAGGTCTGCGATATAAGTTAATTCGTGTTCTCACTTCATTCTTCATTCTCACTTTCTCTTGTAATTTATTAAGACAAAAAAAATGCAGCTTGTTACCAAGAAACTACAAAACACAACATCATTCTGAAGACTTACCCATGTCAGAAAACCTAAGAGTTACAGCTTTACTTCTGACTGTTCCAAAGCACTGACACTGGAGACTCCTTCCGTAAATTATATATATACATCTCTTTAAATAGTTTCTGCGAAAGAGATGTTACTATAGAAACGATAACCTATTAGAACAAGCATTTTCTTATAAACCAGTGATTTGCTTTGCTTTCCTATTTCCTAGAGCTGCTGTTATAGAAAATTAATCAACACCTTGTGTCCAGTCAGAATATAGAAATCAGCAGCGCTGTGGTATAAGTGGTGCTTAACAGTTGTTTGCTGTTCGTTTGGATGAAGGAAAGTAAAACAATGTAAATACTCAGAACTGTTTTTTATTTGTCTTATTTGGTTTGGGTGGGGTTGAGGTCTCCAAAACCAAAACCGTCTCTTACTCTGTGACAGTAAAATGATAACAAGTGGTTTGCAAAGAAAAGCAACCAAACCTTGCTCTCTAGGTGAGCTAGATGGACAGCCACATGAGATTTTCTACTTTGTCGTGCATTTATCTCCTGCTGAGTAAGAAACTCAGATTTTAATAAACTTTGGCCTGCAGAAGTTTTACCTAACTATTGAGTCTTTTCTCTCTGGTTCCACAAAGACACAAGTGGAATTGTTCTTGGCCCTGTTGATCTGTTCTTCTAGTGGTAAAATTGGCTTTTTTATTTAAAAAAAAAAAAAGAGATTCATAGAAAAATAAGGTTTCGTTCGGCAAGTACGAGGTTCAAGGTCAGAAGAGTGGCGTCTGCTCATAAAGCTGCAGGTCGAGGCGAACTCTGACCTCTCCAGTGGGAACCTCGTGGAGCAGCAGACGCCGAGTCAGCGGACCTTTGCCATCCTGATCCTTCTTTATGGTTGCCACGGGAACCTCTGTGCGACCCAGGAAGTCTGAAAACGCACAGGTACAATGAGTAATCATCAGTATTTAAAGAGATTCGGCTAAAGAAATGTTGGATGCTGTGATAACAGATGCTCTTTTTTCTGGCGTGTCATGCACTTGCCGTCAGGAGAGAACTGATCCCGCTCAAACACAGTGATGCACAGGACGTCCTGGTACAGGTCTTTGATGAAGAATTGACAGCTGAAGTTCCATTTAGGGTTGACTGTGTCATTCTGAGGCCGTGAGGTGTAGCACTGTGCTCCCATCGACAGCTCACAGTACGGGTTACTCTTACCTACAACCGAACACCACACACACACACACACACAATCCTGTTATGACTAACAGAACCGGGTGAAATGGACGGGTCCAGAAACTTTACTAAACACAGGAAAAGTGATTGGTGCTTATGGGTTATGTGATTGAATGGAATACTCGAGAGTTTCTCAGTCTAAACCTCAGAAGTTTGTACTGTTTCTCTGTACTGAGGACAGAACAGAAAATCTATACTTTTATCCTGGATGTCTAAGGGCAGATATTAGTCTGTCAATAAACATTTACTTGAAACATAGTTGGAACAACATTTTCATACGGAAGAAATTGTAGTTGTATGGCTCTGGTGTATGGATACGACAAAACCTTCAGGAAACTGTGTACCTGAAACAACTACTTACTGTATGACTCCACTGTTGGAAATTTGGATAAAACTCCATAAGAGCAGCTTTAATAACACTTTCTCTCATGTCTGTGTCATTTTAACACCTTTATGTTATAGTTTAACAGTAGCTTTTAATTCCTGTTATTAGTCACATATTGTAAATGTCTGTTGTTGGAGTTCAACAACTGCCCTTAGATTTCAAATAAAGGACAACTCCCCCCTGAAACACATGTTTATGTTGAAATATTTGCGATGTGGTTAGTGATAGGGAGAGGTTGCGTGGAGTTACAACGACATTTAATGGGAGAAAAAATTCAGTGCTTTAGGGTTTCATGGTTAGCTCGTAAAAACAAAAGGGTGAGAGCTATACAAGTAAGTGGGCGTGGCCAGCCAACACAGTGAAAAGACTTCAAAACTCAGAATTTCATTTTCAAATAATTATTGGACACTGCTGAATATCATATTAATTTTAAATATTGATATACCTGTCATTCAGCATTTTCTTCAGTACAGAAAAACATGTCAGTTTTTGTCTGTGGACATCGTTAAGGTAGATCTGAATGATCAGCAGTTACTGCATCTTCAAAGTGTTATGTATTTTTTAATCAAATATTTTTCTAAAACTCTCATTTGCCCAGTAACTACTAGAATAACAATCAAATCAGGAAACGTTAAAGCAAAGGTGTTTAAAGCGATAATGATAGGTAAGCATTACATGTTTACATTACATAGGTAAGGTATTTCTCACCATTAGGCTTGCAGGGTTTTAGCTCAACAGCCTCCTGAGCTGTTACTAACAAACGTCCAATGCCACTTGTCTTCTGAGAGCGGGCTGTAAAACACACACACACACACACACACACACACACACACACGTGCAATTTTAGTCTAAAATTAGAGTGTAATCAGAAATAGAGAAATACACATGCTGAGTGTGAAGAATAAAAGAATAGTTTCACAAAAAAAGCAAGACAAGACCTGTTTGGTGTCCAATTTTAGGAGGTTCGGTGGGGTGAGGTGGAATTGTAGAGGAAAACTGGAGTTTGTTCTAATAATTTGATCTCAGATACTATATAACAAAATAATTTCTTAACAAATTGGTTTATGGAGCTTACTGAAGCGGGTATATTAAGATTTGGAATGTATTTGTGAAAAAGATTTAGGGTGAGAAGATATTTAGAACATTTTTTTTTGCTGATTTACTTCATTTAGAGTAAAGGGGGAAATGCATAAATTAGATTTTTTTTTTTTTTTTTGCTAAACCATTCCTTTAAGCGTTCCCTGCCCTTCTCCAACCTTGGTAAGCCTTTTCTCTTTTCAGCTTCTCCGTCTCTATGAAGTGCTCTGATGCTGCTTTGATTCGCTGGACCCATGTGGTTCTGATCAAAATAATAAAATAAATAAAACACAGACATGATCAGGGTTTAGGAAAGCCTTCAGTGACAATTCCAATACTATTGATTTATCGTCCACAGGCGCATTTAATGTCACATTCATTTAAATCCAGAAAAATGAGTAGGAAGAAAATAAGTGTTACTGGAACTTCTGATAGTCTGGTTTGGCCATGAAAACATTTACACAGAACTTTACTAAAAGATTGATAAATGAGGCCCAATGTGTGTGTGAGTGTGTATGTGAGTGTGTGTGCGTGTACCTCTCATTGATGCTGTCAGCTTTCAGCGTGTACACACGGTCGATGTGTGAGATGTGAAAGATCGGGTCTTCGCTGGATGGGTCAGACGGCATTTTAACCAACACTTCATTCAAAAACACAGGCTAATGAGAGATAGAGAGAGGTTATCTTTCTATCATACATCCAGCTTCTAGAAATACCTACTTTACACATGAGTTATGTTCTATGACTTCGGTACCGTTTTGTACATCTTGTAGACGGTGTTGGACTTGGGGCTGAAGGGTCGGTCTGTGTTTGAAGAGAACTGTTTGGAGGTGTAGGTGAAGAGCAGGAAGTCGCTGAACAGGAAGGCCCAGAGCTCCTTGTTGCTTTTAGCCTTCCACGCACGCCCGCTGTGCAGCAGCTTGCGAGGACCCAGGCAGTTCGTCAGAGAGTTAAAGACCAAATGCTAGAAAAGAGGGCAAAATAAAACATTTGAGCTCATGTATTATTGTGGCTTTGCATCAGTATCCCACTGACCAAGACTTGATTTTTAGATTTTTAGCAATACACTTGCAACATTTATTTTTAAAAAACTCCCAAAGAAATCTTGGCTTCATCTCAATTATTAGCATCATAAACAATTTATTGGAATTTATTTGTCTTATTTAGTTCAACAGAGAGAAAAAAAGAGAGGCTGCAAGAGGCTACTTTATAGCGGGAGTTATAACTTGTTTCACAAATGTTCCAAAACATTAAATGAAAATTGCAATTGTTGGCAAATTGCTATAGGGGCATGCTGTTATAGGAAAATAATTAACTTTGCAGACATAACTCCTTGTTACTCCCAGGTCAAAATAACTATATTGGGGAAAAATTCTTTGGCATTATTTCAAGTAAAAACAAACAATTGATCAATTAGACCTAAACAGAACTACCTCCAGCTCTGACATAGGCACTTATGTAGGTGGGGCTTACAGTACTACTTGTTACTGATTGGCTATGTATATTAGAGTCATTATATAAGAATGTATAACCATATAATTTTATAAACAGACACTAAATTAAAAGAAAACAGCATTGTTACTGCTGTTTTTACCATCAAAAGCAATGTTGTACTATTTTATTTTAATGTCATTATTTCATCATTTAATTTTGTCATATCTTCATCAATAAACAGTTTATATAGTTAAGATAGTTAAATCATTTTAAAATTTTAAAACCCTTCCTCAGTCCGTGGTCGCTGTTTGGGGAAGTTCTGTTCTTTTCTTTCATTGTACAGTGTTAAAACATTAAAAAGTTAATAAGACCAGCTCACCTCGATGACCCCTTCACACTGCACGTGGTTCTGCAGCCACTCAAGTCGGTCTGAGTTTTCCTTCTCCCTCACACCCTCATTAACCTGCGAGCACAGAAGCTCCGCCCTCTCCAGCGCCTCCCGAAGGTTCACCTGGTCCACATGTCCTGCTGGAGTGTTTTCCAAAATCTACAACCACACAGGGATGAAGACAAATGGAGAGGGAGACAGAAAAAAAGAAATCTCTCTTAAACTTCTCCTAGCAAGAGATTAACGCAGACATACTGGTCTTTTCTGCAAACCCAAGTCTGCTTATGATCCATGCGTAGGACTGAAAGTCTCCTGTCTACAACTGAGAACTAAGGACTTTTTAATGATTCATTAATAGACTCCTTACCACTTTATATAAACTCCTGGAAGCTTGGAAATGGAGCATGATTTTTACAAAAATGATCATATATTCGTATTATTATGTCTGGTTTAAGGTCTCACATTTCTGATGAGTAAAGGATAGCGTGTGATCCTCTGCATGGGCTTCAGCAGGAAGCTGGACAGCGGCATTCCTTTACACCTGTAATTAGTGGCAATTTTCTGCAAAACAGAATGGAAACGAACGGAACCTGAAAGCACATCTGGATTTAATTCACACAATTTTCCACTTAAACATTATGATTCGATTTTTGCAGTCCAATAATTCCACCTGTGCCTGATACCTAATTATGATGCCAACTAACACAAACACCAGCTAATTAGTACACCAAAGGAATGTACAGTATATTCTATGCCAAAAGGAAGTGCATAGGAAGTATTTTTAACCTTTAGGAAGAGCTTGAAATCTGCCAAGGCGTCGGTTTTCTGTTGCAGCAAGACGGCTGCATTCAGCTGGCAGCTGCAGAAGCGGATGTAGGCCTGCATGTGTGAAAGCTCAGAGGACAGGATGTCTCCGATCACCTGCACGGGCATGCGTTCACCTGCCGTCTTCTTACGCACACGTAGAGCTCTGATAAATGTATTTTTAATTAATCCTTTTTTGGGGATCACAATAGATAAATAGAACAGATAACAAGGAATCGTGGTCCAAATGAATATAAGAAGGTCTGGTACTGAATAAAACTAACAAAAAAAAAACATTAGGTTCCAATTTGAAGGCAGGCCCATAGATTTTTGGTCAGCGTTTCTTATTGTGGCCAGATTTGAACTCTTTTTCAGTGTAGGCATCCCCATAATTCTGTCACCAGAGTAAAGTTTTGACCAACATGGTGGACCAAACTGTCACTCCAACTCAGTTGTAAAGTTGCGAATGGTAGAAATGATGTAGCCAACATAACATGACCTCACAGCTTATACATCTAACGTGCTATGTAGCTGGCTAGTTAACTTTAACCAGCTAGCTAACCAGCTACTTTATATAGCAAACAGTAGATTAGTTTGAGTTTAGCAGTACTCCTGCTACAGTATTTTTCATTTCCATGTTATTCTTTTTGCTGTTTTCCTGAGTGAAGACAGGTGGTGCTGTGATTCACTCACTTGAGCAGTTTGGTGTTGCACATGATCAGCTCTCTCCAGTTCACAAAAATCACACTCATCTCAGCCTCGGTCAAGCGGCCCGACTCGCTCATGGGTTTGTAGAACACCTACACACACACACACACACACACAAACAGCTAAGTCACAGGGTCTATACAAAATTAAATCACATTGACACCTGAACTTTATGACTGATCTGCTATTCAGGGCAATTCAACTGCACAATTTATAACTGATACTCATTAGTAAATGAACAATTAAAAATAAAATTAAAAAAAAGAAAAGAAAATGTGCACAGTTTCCCACTTACTTCAAATGTAGTTGATCAACCAAGACATGTTGACTTAAGTAGAGCAACCAGTGGTGTATTTACTTGATTGTTTTACTTCATTACACTGTTAAGTGTCTAATTTTACATTTATTCATTCCTAACTTATTACATGTCTTTTAATCAATCAGTCATGAACATTGGGAGTTGACTCACATATCTGAAGAGCTACTTAGTTGATTGTAAGGCTAAGAAGTCACCTAAGTAGCTCTTCAGATCTGTGAGTCGACTCTCAGTGTTCATGATTAATTAATCACTTGATTAATCAATTAATTAGACAAATTGCTGTCTAATCTTTCAAGCTCATGAGAGAATGAAAGTGGATTTCTGTGGTAAATAAGTTGTTAGAATTTACAACCATCATTATTTTCCAGGCTGTTAGTTTCTTAAAACAATAATGAATAATGTAAAGTTAAGAATTTAGATGAGAAATGGTGTTATATTTAATCCTTAACTTTAGCTAACTAAAGTTTTCTGTCAGGTTAGCTCCTGTTAGCTACCAGTGGAATAGCTGAAGTATATATATATATACACAGTCAGGTCCATAAATATTGGGACAGTGACACAGTTTTGGTAATTTTGCCTCTGTACACCACCACAATGGATTTGAAATGAAGCAATCAAGATGTGACTGAAGTGTAGACTTTCAGCTTTAATTCAACGGCTTCAAGAAAAATACTGCCATTAAATAAAAAATTACAGCCATTTTTTACAGAGTCCCTCCATTTTCACAGGCTCAAAAGTAATGGGACAATTGACTGATAAGCAGTTTCATGGCCAGCTGTGGCCTGTTTCCTCCTTATATCATGATAAATTAAGGAGATAAAAGGTCTGGAGGTGATTCCAAGTGTTGAATTTGCATTTGGTAGCTGTTCATAGGAACTCTCAATATGCCGTCCAAAGAGGTGTTGATGCAAGTGAAGGAGGCCATCATTAGGCTGAAAGACCAAAACAGACCTATCAGAGAGATAGCAGAAACTTTAGGAGGGCCAAATCAACAATTTGGTACATTCTTAAAAAGAAGGAATGCACTGGCGAGCTCAGCAACACCAAAAGGCCTGGGAGACCACAGAAAACAACTAAAGTGGATGATTGCAGAATTCTTTTCTTATTGAAGAACAACCCCTTCACAACATCTAGCCAAGTCAGGAACACTCTGGAGGAGGTAGGCCTATCATTGTCAAAGTCTACAATCAAGAGCCACCTTCATGAATGTAAATACAGACGGGTTTACCTCAAGATGCAAACCACTGGTAACACTCAAGAACACAAAGGCCAGATTAGACTTTGCTAAAAAACCTCTAAAAAAAAAGCCTGACCAGTTCTGATGCAAGATTAACTTGTACCAGAATGATGGGAAGAGAAAAGTATGGAGAAGGAAAGGAAGGGCTCATGATCCAAAGCATACCACATCATCCGTCAAACATGTGAAGGCAGTGTTATGGCATGGGCATGTTTGGCTGCCAATGGAACTGGGTCACTGGGGTTTATTGATAATGTGACTGTTGATAGAAGTAGCAGGATGAATTCTGAAGTGTACAGAGCTATACTTTCTGCTCAGATTCAGTCAAATGCTGCAAAACTGATAGGACAGCGCTTCACAGTACAGATGGATAACAACCCAAAACATACTGTGAAAGCAGCCCAAGAGCTTGGAAATTAAATGTTCTTAAATGGCCGAGTCAGTCACCTGACCTCAACCCAACTGAGCTGCTTTTCATTTACTGAAGACAAATCTGAAGGCAGAAAGACTCACAAACAAGCAGCAACTGAAGATGGCTGCAGTAAAGACCTGGCAAATCATCTCAAGGGAGGAAACTCAGCATTTGGTGATGTCAAAGGGGTCCAGACTTCAGGTAGTCATTGACTGCGAAGGATTTACCTCCAAGTAATAAAAATAATCCTAATATTTATGATTATATTAGTTTGTCCCATTACTTTTGAGCCTGTGAAAATGGAGGAACTCTGTAAAAAAATGGCTGTAATTCCTAAACGGTTAATGCAATATTTTTGTTAAACCCCTTGAATTAAAGCTGAAAGTCTACGCTTCAGTCACATCTTGACTGCTTCATTTCAAATCCACTGTGGTGGTGGTCAGAGGCAATATTACCAAAACTGTGTCACTGTCCCAATATTTATGGACCTGACTGTATATATATATATTTTTCCCAGTCTGTCAGCTATAAAGTCATACACATTGCTTTGTTTATTTAATTGAAGTAGTTGCTAGCAATTAGCATTCTCCTCACTGAACAGTAGGTTACCATGGTAATGGTCAGCTCACACTGCATGCACTGTTGGAGGTGGGAATGGAGAAAATAGATATTCACGCTATTTTTATGATTTAGCCTCATGTTTCAGTGACCTCATTTTCATATTTGGGACTGGGTTAGTGATTTAGATGTTAATATAGATATAATTTTATAATTTTTTACTGTTATGGTTTTTATACAGATTAATTCTGTTCCTTTATAAAACGTTTGTTTATTAGCTACATTAGCCTCATAGCTCCAGAGCATCCATGCCTGATCCAACATGGCTGACTGACTATGGCTGATGTCTCATTTCTATAAGAAATCATTACAAATGATTTACACTGAGACCTATGTATGTTTGAACATGTATGTGTTTACATGTTTTACCTGCATCTGTTAGATACCTGTGTATTATACTGTGTGTGTGTGTGTGTGTGTGTGTGTGTGTGTGCGTGTGTGTTTGTATTGGTTTACCTCAAGCACCAGCTCCAGGTCCTGTACGTACGTCTGCTCCGTCTCAATGAGTTCGTGGATGTAGCCCTGCCTCTTCCTCTCCTCACAACTCATGGAGTCTAAGCTCAAAAGGTCTGCACACCCTACACACACGCACACACACAAGCATGCAGGTATACATACAGACGAGCATGGAGACACATATGCATGCACACACTTACAGATGAGCACACAGACAGTAGACGTGTTAGTGTGGACGTGTATATACACAAAAACAAGGGTTAAACATGGACATACTGTATGTAAGACATGGCGCTGGCTGATATAACAATAATAACTGTGATCAGTTACACCAAAATATGTCTTTCTAAGAGTTATCCTGTATAAATCAAAAATATTATTGCAAATGCTTTTTCCATATTAATTTTTTTTAAATGTTCCCCTACTTGTTCACTATATACAGTATATAAAGTATATATAGTATATTTCGCCATATATATATAGTATATAATATATATATATATATATATATATATATATATATATATATATATATATATATATATATATTTTTTTTTTTTTTTTTTTTTTTTTTTGCAAAAACACTTGCCATATCACTCACCCCTAGCAAAGTTAATTTCTCTCTTAATATCAGACACAAAATGTTTCCAATTTTCAATCTGTCAAACAAACTAAAATATATATCTGAAAAAAACAACTAAAAAATAATATCTCTGGAAAACTGAACATACCCACACTACAACTAACTGAAACTAGACAGCATTTTAACTGAAGAAATAATAAATAAATGGAAATAATATAGAATATAAATATAAAACTAACCCCTTAACCTCCCAGTGAATTGTCCTGTCATAAATTAGAAATTATTCAGTAACTACAGTAAAACTAATAGGAAAGGAATGTAGTTAGAAGAGTGAGGCCTGGACCTCCTGTAAAAAGAATTGTGTATGAGCATGCACACACGTACACATACACATACACATATAATGATGGCATGAATAAACATCAATATGCTCAAACATCAAACACAGCTCTGAGCACAGTGTGAGCACATCAAAATCACATCACTCCGCAAAACCCACAGTTTAAAAACGTCTTTATTTCTTTTATTTCTCTTTCCGTTTCTCCATAAAAAAGAGCAGCAAAGCTGGAGCAGAGCTTCTGTTAGAGCACACAGAAAGCAAAAGGCCGTGGCGCTGCAGTGTAAGGGCTGTTAGCTGGTTGCATAGGGACGGCTCAAGTGCTATAGGATAACATGCTGCTGGTGACGTCATCAGGTGTGTGTGTGTGTGTGCGTTTGTGTGTGTGTGTGTGTGCTACATCTTAACATGGAAGAAGCCAACTAACAATCCTATGATGTAAAAGGCTTAGTGAGGAAGCAGCATATGCTGGTATAGCATGGACGCACACATATATACACACGTACATTCGCTCTCTCTCGCTCTCGTCATATCATGGCATATATGAACAGTACTGCTGCAAATCTGTTGCATCTCTATAAAAGGTTTTCAGTTTCTTGATCATTATTTAAGGACCATAGAAAAGAACCCTGTCACTACTACTCACTTCCACCATATTACCCTTGTAATGGGACAGTTCAGCCAAAATGAAAAGTACACCAAGTCCCTTTTACCCCTAAATATAGTTGACTATGTTGGTGTGTGAAGTTTGCAACATTTAGGCTAAACGGGACATTGTGGGCATTTCGTTCTGGCTGAGGTATTTCCTTAATCCAAATCTATTTGAGTGTTTTTTTTAAATGGCAGGAAATGCATAACAACAAAAGAGAAGCAAAAAAATGACAACAATAAAACAGAAATTTCAAAATGAGGGAAGAGCCTCATCCAAAAAGAGCAGGAGGGAGGTGGAGTCTTGTCTGCTGCTCTCTGATTGGAAGAGGAGGAGGAGGAGGAGGAGGAGAAGGGGCCGAGGCTAGAGTTCCTGAAATAAAGCAGAGATGAGGCGAGCGACAGGAAAAGGGAAGGAACAGAGGAGTGGATGAGTGTAGCCATGAAAGATAATGAAGAGAGGGATGGATAACATAGATCAGTGCTGAGAGAAAGAAAAAAACTGAAACGCTGGGATAAGTTGACTCTAAGCTAAGAGGTTTGCACATTGCGTATGTTGTGTGACGTGATGCTAAATGTATTTACTAGGCTGGAGAAGAATCGCTAACTTTTTTGGATCTTTCAGCTCTGCAAGGTTTTACTACTACAAAAAAATATAAAATATCTTAAACATAGTTGAATTTATCTAATATTTCTCATTATGACATTATGATAAAACACAGAGACTATTAAGCCTTTTTCTAGGTATTTATAATTGCTGTATTTTGAAGTTGCTGCTCTATTGGGAGATCATTTTGCTTTTTCTTTAAATAAATGTTTGACAAAAGCAAAATTATCTGCCAAAAGAGAAAGAAAATTTCAAGCTTAAAATTAGAAAATAAAATTATAGAAATAGGCTTTTGTTTTATTTCAACCATAATGAGAAATATTTGATAGATTGTAATATATTTTGTGATATTCAATGGTATGAAAACTGCAGGTGTATTTTATCAGCTCTGGTGCCGGTGCCTAATCTCAAACCATTCCACACTTTCTCCCTGTTAAAAAAGACAGACTTCGGCCAAAAAAATAGATCCACCATAATTCTTCTGGTCTGGACCCAAGAACGTGAAAGGGTACAGTCCTTTATCACTATGAAAACAAATCAAGCAGTCAAATGTACATGACTGCAATTTATATAAGATATGAAAAGTGCATGGGGTGGAGAGATTGATTTGAAAAAATAACTACATAAAACCCTGAGTTGTTGTAATACAGCATTGCAAGCACTTGATCTTCTTATAATGTGAAATACAGCATGTAGTTCCCATCATGATGAACTTCAGAATTCTAAATCTCACCTGTTTCCTAACACAAGTCTGACTCATTACTTCTTTCACATGAAAGGGACAGAAAGTTACACTTCAGCCTAAAACAACTTCAGGCAAATACAGATGATGTTTTCCTTGACTGAACTTGTTCTGTTTCATTAAAATCCTTGTCGTGTTTGCCCTTGTATCAAAACATGCTGGTACTCCCGAAAGTGCAAAGACAGTGACACTGAATTTATTAAAATCTGTCTCTTGTTAAGGGTCACTTGCACTGAGGGCATGTGAGAGATTTGAGACAGGGTCACTGTAATAAAGAAGTGTCCTTCAGCTCCAAGGGGAGGACATACCAAGTGACAGGACACGGATATGTTTCTGATCTCTCTTTGGCTTTTGGAATTGTTACTCGCTGAAGCTGTTTCTTCTTCCAACATTCACCCTAATTCTGTTCCGTTCATATATTTTCTATACTCCTCTCCGAATGTACAGAAATCCATACCTTCTCTTTTTGCTCTTTTTCTTTTTATGAGTTAATTCACTCAGAATGAAGTATGTAAAGGTGTCAGGACTTACATTGCTGGCTGGGGTCAGACTCTGTAGTCATCTTGACGTAATTGGTCGGGAAGAGCCCGGTGACCCCGTTGATTTCTCCTTTCCACCAATCGGAGTCGTCCTTGTTGAGGACGTTGATCAGCTGACCTTTCTGGAATGTCATCTCATCCCCATTGGCTGCTTTGTAGTCATACATGGCAATGACCTGACACACTGAGGAAAAAGAAAGAATGATAGAAATATATTAAAATTGGAGTTTGATTATAAAAGATGTTTCTGGACCAGGAATTATTTCAATAGTTTTTCATCATAGGCTTCTGTTAACATCTTCCTGTCCTGGAAATTAGGCCCATCCAAAACCAACATTGTGCTGCTTAGCTTGATTATGTTGCTTCTATATCAAAATTTATATACCACAATGTATACTGCAGTAGATACGGCAATGGATAGGCTCCAGATCCACTGTACCCTGAATAGGGGATAAATCATCAAGACAAAGATGTGTGTGTGTGTGTGTGTGTGACGTACGTGGCTGGGGCGCAGGAGTGGTTTTACCACTGTTGGGCTCCAGCAGTCTGACGTTTGAGGAGTGAAACCAGCCCTTTTGACGCTTCTTACCCCGAGCCTACAACACACACAACAGAGACCACCAATCAGATTGGTTTCCCTCTGAAAGGTATGCAGGTGTCTTCTCAACAATTGTGCATCCAGACACACAGACCTGCAGTTCTCCCAGCCACCAGCCACAGGAGTTCTTATGGAGAACGAGGATCAGCTGCCCCGGAGTCACGTTCAGCTGCTCTGCCGTCATGGCCTTACAGGCTGTCGTTACCTGCGCAATCTCTGAAAAGAATGAGAAGAAAATATATAGAATAGAACAGTACCTTCTTCCTTCAGAGTGTTCTGGACAGGGTTTGCAAACTCACCTGGCTTTTTACCTGAAGCACCAGCTTTGGCAGACTGAAAAGGAGTCGGAAACAAATATTAAACCTAGTCACAGTTCAGAGTTTAAGGAATTTTTAAAAAAATTATAAAATTTTGCATACGTCGTAGTCTTTGGGTTTGACGTAGTTAGATGGGAAGAGTCCTGATTGGTCGCCGATGCAGCCTTTCCACCACTCCCCCTCTTTTTCCATTACCAAGACAACGTCGTCAGCTCGGAATGTCAGGTCACCTGACTCGGGACTCTCATACGTGTAAAGAGCCACATATTCTAACAAAAATGAAAACCACACATGGGCACACACCATAACATTTGAACAAACTAGAAGTTGAACTTGAAGTCTACATGAAGAAAACACAGCTCACCTTCAAACAGAACAGAGTCGGGCAGGTCCAGATCATCGACAGTGGAATACAAAGGCCTGGAGGAGAAGCAAAGAGGATTCTGGTAAAGACAAGGATGTACCGTCTTTGTGGAGTTTGGCATGATCTCCCTGTGTTCCTGTGGGGTTCTCCAGGTTTCCTCCAACCTCTTGAAAACATGCTGGATGGTAAACTGGTGACTCTAAATTGCCCCTAGGTAAGAATATGTGTGTGTGAGTGTGTGTGTGTGTGTGTGTGCATGGTGCCCTGTAATGGACAGACGTCCTATCCATGGTGTATCCTGCCCCGTACCCAGTATTCCTAGGATAGGCTTCGGATCCACTGCAATCCTGACCAGGATAAAGCGTTTACTGAAGATGAAAGTGTTATGAAATAAGGGTTTGAGCTGTAGTAGTTGAGCTGTTCATTTCTAAGAGAAATATGTTCCAGATTTCATGAGCATAAAAACAAAAGATTCCACTTTTCTTGTTTTACCTTCAGGAAGTTCAATAATGCAGCAGTTGCAGATTCTGAATTTGGGACACAGACTGTGAGACATTAAGCCATGGCTGCAGGTTGTAAAGCAGAGGAGCCCAAACTACAGTCTGTGCGCTATTTGTGGATCAACACTATTTTTGAAACATCTTGTAAGCGATTTTTTGTAAAATATGAGTTATCAGTTAACTTGATAATGTTGCTCCATGATTAATGCACCTCAGTGGAGAATCTGGTACGAAACATGAAATGGTTAATAATTATTCATGTCTGATTTAAAACTGAGGTATTACATTTATAAACCTTTTGGAAGAGTGAAAGACAAAACTTACTCTGTGTGTGTGTTGTTGGTGGCGGTCACCAAGGAGACGTAGGTTTTGGGGAACCAGCCTTGGTTCTCCCCGAGTTCTCCATACCACCAGTTCTCCTGCTGCTCCAGAACCGTGATGATATCATCCTTAGTGAAGCCGAGCTGTGTGTCCGTGGTAGCTGTCCACGCACACACAGCTACGGCCTACACACAGTAAAGCCATGTTTGGTTTATATGGACAGTGATCATTTTTTTCTAAATTAAATATAAGTTTAATGCACAAACACTTTTTGTGCATTATGTATGAATCGGTTGTTAGCCAAAAACTAACAAATGTCTTAAAATGATTTAGTTATTAATTCAGTTGTGATGTTGTTGGACATTAACACATCCTTATACAACAAAGTGCTGTGTGTTAATTCTTTTTCTCTAACCAGACAAGTTTAATGTTTAAAGTTCAAGTCTTTGTTCATATACACCTACCTGTGTGTGTTGTGTGTGCGTTGCTGCAGGAGTGTGTGTAGGTGTTGGTCCCTCTATATCCACTCGAGGGATCCTGGAGGAAGGAGATATTGTGATAAATAGAATCTACAATGTATCATAAAAACATAAACATATCATTTGTAATGCAAGGTGTAAATGGGGACAGAGCATAAATGAAATGTAGCACAAAGAAAGAAGAAAATTCTGTCAGCTCAAACTGAACAAGCAAATATCTAACTAGAGCATAATTCACACTCAGGACAGGTATGTTTACTTATAAATTTTAGTGACTATTATTTAGCAAATAGCAAATCCCAACAATAGTTCAAGACCTATAATAATTACCCCTAGAATAAATATCAAGGTTTACCTGGAGTAGTCACTAGGGGGCACTGTGTTGTGTGTAGCAGCTGCTGTCGAATCTGTCTCATCATTTTTACAGGTTTTCTCAGCATAACTCTCAGGAAACCAGCCACTGCTGCCTCGGTAGGTGCCATACAGCCAGCCAGGCTCCCTCACCGTGGACTCATCCACCTGAGGGGAACAGGAGCGCATGATCAGTGTGTGCTAATGTACTTACAAGTACATGCATGCATATACTATCTGTGTGACTGTGATTGTGTACCTCTATCAGACCATCTGCTTCCAGCGTCAGTTCGTCAGAGTTACGGGCAGTGAAGGGATAAAGCGCTCTGTAGGTGCTCAGCGTGCTCTTCTTGCCTTGAACATCGAAACCAGTTGGTTGTACACTTGTACCTATCAAACACATGAACAAGATTTAGGATGGACTATAACAAGTACACACAAACAGTGCATCAGCCCATGTACACACACAGAGACACACACTCACCTGTTGCGTTTGCTGTACTGTTGAACAGTGCAGAGAGCTGTGACTGAAGATCAACTTTTGTGCTGTTCACAGGATTTATCCCTCGTTCATTAACTCCATCACCCCCCTTATCCTTGCTGTCTTTCTCTTCTGCTCTCCTTCTCTCCTCCCTCTCTTTCTCTTCTGCTCTTCTTTTCTCCTCCCTCTCTCTCTCCTCCGCTCTCCTCCTTTCCTCCCTCTCTCTCTCCTCCCTCTCCTGCTGTGCGGCCTTCTCCTGGGCTTCACGGAGTCGGGCCTGGGTCTGGAGTTGCTGCTCCTCTCTGAGTTTGGCTTCTCTCTCTTGAGCAAGCCTCCTCTGGCGCTCAGCCTCCTCCTTCTGCAGCCGCTCCTGCTCCAGCTTGGCCTGTCTGAGCTCACACATACACACACAGAGGTCATTTTGTAAATGTCACTGCTGTTTTGCAGACAGTCTGTTATTAAAACTAAATATTGTGACACGCACTGTGTATTCCCGAAAGGTCCCAGAAAGATATTTTTGCCATATTGCCTACCCCAAATATGTGTTAAGCAGTTGTATGTGTGAACATGTGACCATGGATAACACAATGTAATATCTTTGATCACCTGGCCAATTCTTCCTCTGTCCTCCTTTTCTCCTCTTCTTCCTGCCTCCGTCTCTGCAGCTCCTTCACTTTCTCCAACTTCACGCGGTTGAGCTGCTCCAGCACGGCCTGCTGCTGCCGCTGCCTCTCTCTCAGCTCCTGCAACATTCCCCAGAACATTTCTTAAATGCTGGCTACAGATTTGGGATGCACCATGAACTCTAAACTGCCTCTCAACATCAGTCAGTCTCTCCTAATCCCTCCCATGGTACCCATGGTCCTATACACCCATAGCCCTATGTTCCCAGGGTCCTATGTTGCCAGGAACCTATACTCCTAGTGCCCTATCTATCTTATGTTCAGACAGCCCTGCATTTCCCCATATGCTATGTCCTCAGAGCCCTATGTTCCCAGAGCCCTACATTCCCAGTACAGTATGTTCCCAGTACCGCATGTCCTCAGAGCCCTACATTCCGAGTACAGTATGTTGTCAAAGCCCTACATTCCTAGTAACCCCATGTTCTTAGAGCTCTACATTCCCAGTAACATATATTCCCAGACTCCTGCATTCCAAGTACAGTATGTCCTCAGAGCCCTACGTTCCTATTACATTATGTTCCCAGGGTCCTATACTCCCAGTCCCTATTTTTCCAGAGCTGTATGAGCCCTACATTCCCAGAACCCTAAGCTCCCAGACCCACATATACCCAGAGTCCTATGTTCTGAGAAAGCTTTGTTCCTAGAACCCTGTGTTCCCAGGGTCTTCTGTCTTGGTATAATCCTATGGTCATTCAACATCTATACCTCCGTTGTGTTATTTAAAAACATATTATGATTGTATTTCCGACACATTGTGATGATACAAACCAAAATAATGAAAGGAGTCCGTTAATGATGTTATGAATTGGATTAGAAAATGTGTGACCCTCCAGTAAACTTAAACACACAGAGCTGCCATAAAAACTCACCACAAACATATTATAAACAAGCATCAAAGGTTTAGCCGTTGCATTTATGATACGGGAGACACCCGACAACTGTGCTTTTCTGCTTTTTTGAAACAAAGCAACAATCAGACAAATATGAATAAAATTCTCTGAACAAGTAAGGTAATTCACTGAAAGGGTAAGGTCATGGGACGTAAAGGAAATGCTTTTGCTTCTGGTAGCGATTACTTTCACTTTGTGCTGACTTTAACTAGTGACATTAAACTCTGACCTGTGAATTTACAAGCCTTGGTCTTATGAGCCAATAGAAAACAAGTGGGTGGAACTGATCTCTTTGGTTGGTAAAAAAAAAATGGAGGTACTGGCATATCTGAAAATAAAAAGCTGTCTTGTTCACCAATAGACGCCAGGGGGTTTTGCCATAAAAATGTTTTCCTCTCTGTGTGGATTTTTTCTTAGCAATGTTTCCGTCTCTGCATTCAGTTGGCTGATACCCACAAGCAATCACCTCTCAGTCGTGTGAAACCTCAAGGATTACAGTATTTATTTTGCATAAGTCTGATTTTGTACTTCATGCAAATGAGGTTCTGGTCCCAGTTTAATTGTCTTCCATAAATAAAACCTCGAATTCAGCTGAAGTAATTTAGTCTTGGATATTAAACTGAAAGATCTGCAAAAAAAAAATTCTGCTGCTGTCATTCTGTGCTTTGCAAAGTGACCTTCGGTTTATATAACTTCAGCAGCAGAAGCATCAATTATTTCAATCTGGCTTTAGTGTACAGAGGAAGAGGGGGGAAAAGTGACAGACTCTCATCTTCATCTCCTTTGCATTTCAGCAGCTTGGTCTGTTTGAGTCTACTGACATGCTGAAAGTGAACATGAAATTATTTTTTTTGAATAATATGACAACGGTATATTTGGAGAATGCCATGGGTGAAAGATTGTTCTACTGTATCTGACTTTTACATAATGTCTTTAGAAAAAAATTCAACATAGAAAGAAAGAAGGAAAGAGGAACACACCTGCTAGTTTGAAATCAGGCAGTGCAAGATTTCACCCACAGGTTATGACGGGTGATTAAAAAGTGGTTAAAAATCAAAGTTCCACCAGTAAAAGGTAGTAGTGCAAAGAAGACAAATGCAAGATGGAGGGATGCTCTGGGATGAGTATGTCACATTGAATAAGGAAAAAGGAGAGCAGAGAACCTTGATTAGAAGGAAGAGATTGGTTAGACAGCCCAGCAAAGAGAGAAGTCCCTGTAGCATACAGTCATCCATCTCCACTAACTACAGGGAGGACGAGAAGGAGGGTTAGAGACAGAAAGAAGGAGTGTGCGTGTATGCAAAGAAAGAGGGCATTAGAGAGTGAAAGAGTGAGCAAGCAAGGAGTGCAGATATGCACGAAAGAGAGAAGAAAAGAAAGAAGACCCTGGAGAAGTAAACATTAGTATTGTTTATCATCACATCATATATTTATGGATATTTGAATGTGGTGTTAGCATGTGTGTGTGTGTGTTTCTTTTTTAGTCATGTTAGCAACATGGCATGCAAATAAAGTGCTTTAGTTATCTCTCTATCTTTGGCAGAGGGAAATCTCTCAGTTAAATCCAAATCATGGCACTATATCACTTTAATCACTTCCACTATTCTTTATTAACCAGCCGATCACCTTTACAGTGTTTTAAAAAAGTGCCAGTTTCTGGCTGTCATTGTGAGATTAATTATCAATGTGTAGCTCAGTCGGACCTTCACGTCTCGGTTGTAACGCTCCACCTCAGACAGCTTGGCCGTGGTCTCCCTCTCCAGAGCATCCAATTGCTCCTTCAGCTTCCGGCAGCTCAGATCCTTCTCACACTTATTCCTCTTCACATCATTCACTCCTGCACCTGAGAAAAGGAGAAAGGCTGGACAAAATGTTCTAGGCTTTAACTGGACTAAAATGAACTACATGAAATGTAGAAACTAGACATTTTATCCTTTCATCCATCTGTATATTCCTACATCCTTATATTAATCCTTCCATGCCTTTGATGTATCCATCTTCTATCCCTGGATTATTCTAAGCATAGATCTACCCAACCCTGCAACCATGCATCTGTGCATTTCAGCTTCCATCAATTCACCCTTCAATCCTGGCATTCATCTACCAGTGCATCCATCCACTCACCCAGGCATCTATTTCCCATCCATCTCCTACCCATGCATGCATCAATCTCTGCGTACGTTCACTCTATACCTGCTTCAAGCGTGTATCATCTATATATGCATTTCTCCACCATCCATTTATCTATACATCCTAGCATTCATCTATCAATATATCCATCCACCTATCCATGGATTCATTTCTTATTCATCTAATCCTCAATTCATTTGTATATTTATCTATGCATCCATACATATACATCTGTTTCTCAATTCATGCATAAATCAGTTCTTCCATCTATCCACCTGTTCTTGCATACATCCATTTATCATCCACCCATCTCTTGCATACATACATCCATAGATGGACTGTCTGAAATCAAACCATCCATTCAAGCATCCAGTCCATCCATCCATTAAAAAAAAAAAAAAACGTGTGTATGTTCTCACAGATAGAGTTGGTCTGTGTGAGGTCTCTTAGTTTTTCCGTCAGTCTCTTTTTCTCTGGAGCCAGACTACTCAGCTGTCTCTGAACATCCTGAGAAAATAAAAATAAAAACCTCACATTAGTATATTGTAATCCAAACAGGCAGATCTTAGCACAGTAATTAGTAATTAATTACCTTTTAAATCTGTTTATTAGTAATCTTGTATTGAGCCAATCCAATTGCATTTATCATAAAATATACAATATGTTCAATGATGATGGCTCACATGATGGATGTCTCAGTTGAAATACCAATGTATACAGAAACATCATCCATGCTGAAGGCAGATGTGTTCATTTCTGCTATAGGAATCAGTTTTTAAAATCCTTTGTATGTGCCTGTCTTTAGAGAAATTTAAGAAATTACATGTTGGTATTTTTTTTTTCAACGCATTTAAAATGCATCATTGTGAACCTCAAACTGCAGCTGTAGAGAGTTGATGTCAGCGATGCGTCCATCTCTCTTCTGATTGATGAGCTCTAGCTCCGCCCTCTGGACCCGCCTCTTGCTCTGGGCATCACGGAGACGGTCCGAGATTTGCTTGTGTCTGTTGCCCTGAAAATCCATCAGAGGTGTTAATTCAACACCATTTATTTCCATGCTGATGTGCTACTTGGTGTGTTTCACATGGTAACAGGTGGTTTGAATATGTAAATGGTTGAGGTGATATCATAGCATGCAAATAAATGTCTTTATCTGTCTCTGGCTGAGGGAAATCTCTCAGTCAAATCCAAATCATTGCACCATGTCACTTTGATCACTGTCACTGTGACACTGAGGCCTTATTCAACAGCCGTTCACCTTTAACCAGTGTGAGGCAGACGGAAATGTGTAACTCGGGCAGATTTTAAACATGGCTTAAATGTGAAGGTGTAACTGTGGAGTGAAGGGTGCAAAATTGTTCCGCTGGTTTGTATTATTTCACATTTTAGATCACATCTGACCTGAGGATTGGACATTGTTTGGTACTTTGATTTTGTGTATTGTGTGTAATATTATGTAGAGTGTAAGTCTGACCACAGCCTCCAGCTCCAGCTCCAGACTCCTCTTCCTGGCTGTGAGTCTTTCAATATCTCTCTTCTCTTTTTCACTCTGAGCCTGCAGCTCCGCCCGTTTAGTCCTCTCCCACTCCATCCGTCTCTGTCGCTCTGCCGCCTGAAAGAGAGGAACTGGTTTTACAGATACAGAGTAAATCTCGAGTGTGTACCTGTGCCTGTCCCTGTGAAGGAGGTGTGATCTCTGTACTTGTCTGTCTCAATTAAAGAGGCATGTTCCTTATACCTGTCTGTCCCAATGAAAGACGTGTGGCATCTCTACCTCTCTGTCCTACTGAAAGGGGTGTGTCCTCTGTACATGTCAGTCCCAGTAAAAAAGGGTGTGGCCTCTCTACCACTCTGTCTCAATGAAAGAGGTGTGGACTCTGTATCTGTCAGTCACAGTAAAAAGGGTGTGGCCTCTGTACCTGCCTGTCCCAGTGAAGGAGGCGTGGCCTCTCTTCCCTCCAGTCAAGACCTTTGTGTTGAACGCACCTCCTGTCTCTCCAGCTCCTTCAGCCTCTCCTCCTCCCTCCGTCTCTCCATCTCTCTCTGCCTCTCCATGCGTTGCTCCTCCTCCTTCTGTCTGCGCAGAGCCTCTCTCTCTCTCCGCTCCTGCTCCTCCCTCTCTCTCAGCCTCCTCCTCTCCTCCTCCCGTCGCTCCTCCTCTCTCCGTCTCTCCTGCTCACGCCGCTGCTCCTCCTGCAGGGCCTGGCGCCGCTTCTCCAGCTCCATGCTGCCTCGCTGGAAGTTCTCCCGCAGTTTATCCTCAAACGACACTGAGATGAAGGAGAACCCGCTCACTCTATTCCAAACACTGCGTTTGTGTTATTCTTTAATTAATAATAAGGATAAAGGTTAAGTGAAAGTCCTGAGTCCAGACAATGAAGGAAACACAGAAAAACACCACCACAATAAGAAGAGCATATTGTTGTGTTACTGAGAAACCACAAAGCTTAAAATCCTCTGTCCTGAAGATGTCGGAAAACTGGAAACTTCATCTTATCAATGATTACACATGTGACGCATTACTGTCACTCTGAACTGATATTATAGAAAATTAATCAACAACTTCTAACCGGTCATAATCCAGAATTCAACAAGGTATAGAAGCAGATATATTTTAATATTTAAAGACAAAAAAGCAGATTTCAAGAATGTGTGTGTGTACCATTGTTCTTGCTCTTGTGTGCAGGTTCTGGTTCGATGAAGTCAATGCCGATTAGAGAAACGGACCCATTTGGTAGGTCACATGACTTTCCGGTTCTGCACACACACAACAACAACAACATTATTCAAATAACCAGCACTGAAACATGATTTTAAAGGCATCTCACACTTTATTTGACATTATTGTACTGTATATACTTAAAATGAGCATTTTTACGTGTGTGTGTCTGTGTATGTATGTGTGTGTGTGTTACCTGAAAGATGGTGGCAAGAGGTCAGCAGGTAGGGTCAGAGGTAACGGACGGCCCGTTTTGGCCATGTCCACGAGGTGCATAGCCAAAATAAATTCTTCTGCTCGCAGCTGACCATCACGATCCACATCTGCCAGAGTCCTAATGACACACACACACTCTGAACAGGTGTACAAGTGTAAACACATACTTTATATGTAACATGTTGATGGGGTTTATCTGCACTCACCAAATGGTGGCGAGTTGGGTCTGGGTGAGGTTAGAAGCAGTGAGAGCATTCCTGACCTGTGGACCTGCAGCCACACACACACACACACACACACACACACACACACACACACACAGTTCACCAACTCATTTCTTCACGCATTGATCAATTTATCAGCCGACCCTACCTATTTAATAACTTATTTTATATAGAACAGTAACTGTACACTCACAAAGTTACCTTTTAAAGAATACGTTAATCATAAACACACTCATAAAACCCCCCACCCCTACCCTAACCACACACACACACACGCATACACGTGCACACCTGACAGGTATCCGGTCATCAGCTTGTCCAGGATGTTGAACTGCTGGCGGTATTTAAGGCGGGACGACTGAGGTACTGCCCAATCAGATGTTCCGGTTTTTGGGGAGTTGCTTGCCAGAGAAGTGGTGGAGGAGGAGTTTGAGCTGGTGGCAGCCAGTGGAAAATAAGAAATCACAAAAAAAGCCCCAGTATATTAAGAGACAAGCTAAGGTTATTCAAACATCATCTAATGGTAATGCATAGTAACGTGACACTATTTAGACACACAGTAAAGCTAATCGTGACTAGGAAAGTGCAATAATTAAATCAGAACGCAGTAGATTGAGGATCAGGTTGCGTATGGAGATACGTGTGTGTGTGTGTGGAGGGGGGGGTGGTTAGGGGCACGCAACAGCATGCAGATTCACCACTCGACCCTGATTCAGTACCTGCTGGAAGCCAAGTCCAAGAGGGAGTGAGATTTACTCAGAACTGCAGAGAGAGAGAGAGAGAGAGAGAGAGAGAGAGTGGGGGGAAATACACTGAAATAAGTAACGGAGTATCCGTATATTTGTGTGTGTGTGTGTGTGTGTGTGTGTGTGTGTGTGGTGTGTAAATGTGTGTCTTAATATTAGTGGTATCTGTTCAGTGCTCCAAATATCCCTATCTGTATCTCTGTTCAGATTTAATCCCAAAGTGGGTGTGGCCTAACCCAGGATATGGTTTTTAACATATTATGTATATGTACAGTATAGGTGTTGGAGTGTGTGTGTGTGGATTACCTGGGGCTGGCGTGAGCACCGTGGCAGTGCCGTTGGGTAAGGCCGGCATGCTGAGCGAGTCAGGGATCAGAGGCAGCAGAGGTTGCACAGCTGGCATAGAGGTCAGAGACGTCATGGAGGTCACGGAGGAGCCGACGGGCATCGGGGTCAGCATGGGCATCGTTGGCATGATGGACAGGTTTGGCATTGAGCCCATACCTGTACACATACACATACACACACACACACACACACACAATGTCTTTCAGTCCACACAGACACACTGCTATAGACCTATTACAAATAAATAACAAAGGCATCTCATTTAGGAAATCTTACTGTATTGTTAGTACTCTGTTAGTTTTAAGAAATGATCCTTGTAATAAATAATAAATAAATCCTTGAATACAACATTACACAATCATTGGTTTTATATATATATATTGGTGATTTTTCCCCCCCATGTTGTTATGAGTTCACTCCATTTATTTGTAATATGTGAGTCGTAAATGATTCACTCCATTTATACAACTGTTAATCATTAGCACAGATGAAAGTTGCTTTACATTCTTTTACAGCTTGTTTTCTACAATGATTTCCATGTTTATGCTGGAAAGGGTGCTCTGAAAATCTGTTCTTTTTTTCCAGTTTTTTGGTTTTCTCTTTTTATGTTCTTTTTGCTTTTCCAGATTTGACTCAAGAAACCATACAAAAAAATCTGTTTTTATGTCTCTTTTCCACCTTGTTATCAGCACTGTGTTAATGGGACACTAAAAGTTATAATCATTTGACATTTCAAACATCTTGCGTACACGTCTTTAATAATAAACATACCCTTCCTCTGTTCACCTTCACTTTAAACACCACTGAATCAGACTCTGAATCAAATGAATCAAAACTCAGGTAATACAAGCTGTTCAAAAGAGCTGAATCATTTTAGTGAGTCATAACACACATGGACGCTCCTAACACACAGTTTACCGAATCGTGCTGATGATGTCATAACAGGGACCGGGGTCTGCTTCATGATGATTGGCAGAGACGGAGGGAGGGGCTGACCCTGGAGCTGCAGCTTAATCAGCTTCATGGCAATGGAGAACTCCAAACGATCCATCTTTCCATCCTTCCCCATATCAGCCAACTCCCTGAGAGCAAGAGAGAGAGAGAGAGAGAGAAAGAGAGAGAGAGAAATAGGGGTGGGGGAAAAGAGAAAGACAAGGACAGAGTGAGAGACGAGATGTAGAGAGAGACAGGGATGGAAATAGAGATAGGGACAAAGAGAGCGAAAGTGACAAGGTCAGAGAGAGACAGACAAGGATGGAGAGAGAGAGAGAGAGAGAGAGAGAGACATATACATTATATGTATTATATAATAGTCCTGATTTAACACAGGTCCAAGGCTATAATTTTACTTCCTGTGGGAGTAATTCTACATCCTGTTTGAAGACAGCAAATTTATATCAGACAGCGAACCACAGACAGGAAGTGGTTACATTACAAATCCTCTACCCAACATGTATACAAACTCAGACTCAAACACACACTGTCTCTTGTGTCTCACATACACAATCCACCTAGTCACATACTCACATTTAACAGAGACTTTGTAATAAAGCAAGTGTGTGTGTGTCTATGAGACATCTGTCACTTCAGGGTTTTTCACACAGATGAAATTCTTTCAGTCTGTGGATTGATTACACAACTGTACACGTCATGTCTTCTGAAATTAAAGATAACGAGTAGAGCTCTCTATTTTTAATGTTAAAACTTATTCACTGATGCATTATTTATGTGTGATTTATATTTATAAAATTTATAAATTTATAAATTTATAAATTTGTGTTTAAATCTCCTCGACACTGAGTAGTGGCTAGAGGAAGTTCACTTATTTATAAAAATAACTACTTGCATTTAAATATCTACCTCTCATTATATGGACAAATCTTTCCTTTCCTTCTGCAGACAACATCATGACTTCTCCCGAAATTGTGAAACTTGAAACAGGAAGTGACATCACTGCTTCAGCTAATCAGTGTATTGTCAGTGGTGTGGTGCAGACTGAACCCGAGAGCTTGAACACACCGTGTGTGAGGTGAGAAAATGTCCCCAGGCATTAATCACTGTTCGTCTATATTCTGTATAAACAACCTAAATAAATAATGCAAATACTAAATAATGCAGGGAGACAGGAAGTGTGTGTGCAGTGTGGGAATATCATGGATCAGCTGCACACAATTGATTTTGTTATTTATTTTTAATTTTTGAAATATCGGGCTGCCACAGCTTTCCTATTTCTAAAAATGAGCCAGACTAGTGTATGAAACCACTCCGTGTTCACTTCATAGGGTGCTAGTTTACACACTTATGTCCCTGTACTTCATTACTACAATTAATAAGCTGTAATTAGTCTATGTATAATTAAAAAATGAATACTTGTACACTCCATATGTAGCTGCATCATACCAGCCAAAGTTGATTATTTTCCTATAACAGCATGTCCTACAGTGTTTTATTCCTCTTCTTCCACAGATATTTATTTTCGATAACAATTTTACATTAATTAAAGAACGACACATCACATATTTTATCCGTTTATAGTCATGTTTAATGTTATGGAACGTCAGCAAGTTAGTTCCTGTTATCGTTTACGTTACAGCAGCTATAACCAGTCGTTCCCTCACCAGTCTCTCTTTTTTCTCTCTCTTGAAGTTAATAAGACAAAAAAAAAAAAAAAACACAGCTTGTCATGTTACCAAGAAAACCAGAAAACACAAACCAAGACAAAAGTCCTGCTATGTTCTAAGGCTAGCTAAAGTTAGATGCCATTTTACAGACCATAATAATGGAAGATTTTTCCCTCTGCATGTAAATGGAATTAACCAATCACAACCCTACCTTCAGGCTTGCTCTGATTGGCTGAGAGACTCTGTTCAAGTGCAGATTAAACTCAGTGAAGAAACTGAATACATTAGGTAATTCATATAATAATAATATGATAAACCATATAATAATAATAATAATAATAATGTAAGTTTTGAATCTATTTATAAAAAAGTATCTGATAGTTTTTCTGAAATGTGTGGAGGTGCAATGGGGAAGCTAAGCATAATTTAGAGGTAGCTACAGCACTCCCTCTAGCACCCCCAAGGCAGCCACTGAGTGTGTGTGTGTGTGTGTGTGTGTGTGTCTGTGTGTGTCTGTGTGCGCATGTGTGCGTGTGCGTGTGAGAGAGAGAGAGAGAGAGAGCACTCACACAAGGCAACCTTTATATAAACCATCAGATGTACTCGATAAGGACTGTGTGTACTGTTGAAATGTGTGCTCTGTGTGTGTGTTCTTACCAGATCTCAGCCAGTACTGAAGCAGGAAGTCCAGACTGCAGAAAGAACTTGCGTGCTTGATCTCCTACACAGACAACACACAGACACACACACAAATAATGAGAGAACACCTTATTAGTAATTAGCTCTAGGGATTGTGTATTTGAAAGATCTTTATTTTCTACTTTTAGTCACCTAACATGTGACACTTAACATTTATTTAAACACACATATGCTACATTTTTTTGTTTGCCTAAATGACGTACATTGCATCCATGGATTTTTTTGTAGATGTAGGGTGGTCGTGTAAGAAATATGTGATACGAGCGCAGTGTGGTGGAGTGCTACTGCTGAGGTTCACTCTCTGTAGGGTTTTTAGAGGAATTTCAGTCTTAGTGTGAACAGTTTTATGTTTAATTATATGTGACAGAGTTATGAGAGATACTCCACACTGCACTGACCTCAATTCAATTCCCACTCTTATCAGGGCTCTGTGTGTGTGTGTGTGTGTGTGTGTGTGTGTGTGTGTGTGTGTGTGTGTGTGTACATTCACCTGACACGTATCCCAGAGTGGGAGTGAGGGAGTCAAACTGTTTGTCATGCTTCCCTCTCTCTTCTGGGGTTATGGCCCAAATATTAAACCCACCTGAGATGGAGAGAATGTTAATCATTATAAATCTCACACAGGTGTTTATTTGAGGTGTGTTTAACATGCACACACAACACACACCTTCACATTCAGTCTCTCTCTCTCTATCTCAAAACTAAAAAAGCAGCAAACCTCAGACACCCAGTAGGTTTTGGTTGATGGACTACATTTGAGGTAAGAGTGAAATGTGTAGTGTGTATATTTGCTTTTTTTTAATGATATACAGAGGTGCATGTGACCATTCAGAGGTCAGCTGACCAGAAGTCCACTTCCTAAATCTCTAATCACCATTTCTCCACAACCAAATATGTGTATTTATTCACCAGAAACAGGAAATACCACACTGCAAGCTTGGGTGGCACTTCCTGGTGGCAACATCTAATTCAAAACATACCCTCATGCACGCACACACACAAACTCTCACACACACACACACACACACACACACACACACACACACAGAGTTAACAGCAGCTCCTGCAGTGTCCTCTCTAGAGGACTAACAAGAGCAACAACAAATCCACAGACCTTGCTCTGAGACACACACACACACACACACACACACACAGACTAGAGATAGCACTAATCTCTGGAGTTTAAAATGTAAACTTGTGTAACCTTCAGGCAGTTCCCTATAGTGTGAAAAACTATTTACACATGAAGACAGTCAGCCAATCAGAATCCTGATAAACAGTTTGTATTAAAAAAAAAACAATATGCAAATGAGCAAAATCACAGATAAAGCAGTCAGTGGGAAGGCATAAGACAAAAACAGGCAAGTATATGAAACACATATACACAGATTTAAGTTCAAAATGTATTCAAATGCAAGAAGACTTTTGATGTTTACTAGGGAAACACTGACCAGTAAAGTCTCACCAGGACTGAAGGACATAGAGGCCACGCCTCCTTCACTGGGACTGACAGGTACAGAGGCCACACGTCTTTCACTGGGACTGACAGACATAGAGGCCACGCCTCCTTCACTGGGACTGACAGACACAGAGGCCACGCCTCCTTCACTGGGACAGTTGACACTTTCAGCTCCCAAATTATTAGTAAACAAAATAAGACTTTGCATACTTTGCATTGTTTTATACTGTATGCAGGCAGCTCTTTCCTGTCATGCTGCCTCATGACACACACGAGGCTAAGAGTCAAACACACGGCTCACCGTTCATGCTCAGATGTTAAAAAGATGTTTCCATGGAAGCTACACTGCAGGAGTCACAGCATTGTCTACATCTACAAAAGAAACATAAAACGGCTCATATATGCAAGTCAGCTCTCAACGTTCACTTAAAAGAATCTACTCAAAGAGCCGATTCATTCTCAAACGACACATGGCTAATTTTCCCAGAGGATCTTTTCCCTCACAGGAGCAGCGTCGTGCCCACAGAGATACACTCCGCTGCCATGGCGTTAGCGTTTAGGGACATGAATCCGGATCTCACCCAGCATGGGGCTCTTCTTCCTTTTCTTAATTCATCTGTTCATTCCTGTTGCATCATTTCTTTTCATCTAGAAACTAGATACCTGCTAAAGTGCTTCTTAAAATACACTTAAATATAGAGTCTGTGTTCTTGAAGAAAGCACGCTGGATAATTTTGGAAAGAGTTCTTGAAGAAAACGTCCTCTGTGATTTCATGTTCGAATCTTTTAATTAATCATGACGACCTCGTTTTGGATCACAGTTCTGCTGATGAGGGGAAAAATATGAGCCGAGAGAGGATGATGACAATGACACCTCTGTGTTCGCTTCTTTAAACACACACACACACACACACACACACACACAGATAGTATTCTTACCATTCATGGCTGCAGGTGGGATTCAAGTATCTTCTGTTCAGCTGGCTAGCTAACACTCATCTACAGAGAATGACAGAGAGAGAGAGAGAGATTAGACATGCTAGCATGGCTTTACGCTGAGAGGGGAATTAGCAGACAAAAAAAATGGGAAAATAGCAACAGTGGAGTGAGTGTGTGTGTGTGTGTGTGTGTGTGTGAGAGAGAGTGTAAGATGGATAAAAGTGAGCAGATTGAACTGGGAATTGACTGAGCTTTCATGGTTGCAGGGAAAGATAGCAGAGAGAGAAGAAGGAAAAAGAGACACTGTGACTGGAATGCCTTTGACACTCGATACCCACAATCCTCCATCCTTCCTTCTCTCCATCATTTTTATGTATTTTTTTTTAGCATTTCCCTCTTTTCACCTGATTCTCACACGCTATATTAATCAAGTCATTCATCTCTGTCATCTCAGTGCATGTGGATTTAAAAGTGACCCACTTGTGTTTATTTTTCACCACCATGCTGACGGTTTTAAAAGGACAGTGTGGCAAAGGTTTACACAAATTCACACAATGTTCCCAAATGTAGTTGTCACAAATGCCCAGGATAATACCCATCCCCATCAACAGACGGCAATCTTATCAAAATTCTAGTTCTGTCACACACACGCACATATTTCCGCGAAGTCTTGCCTCTGTATGCGGGTAGACAGCTCTGAGCCTTTGTTATCCTGTTTCTGCCTTGCCTTTGTTTGACCCTGCTATTCCTACCTCACGTTACAATCTTGGATTATCCCTGTCTCGTTCTGTAATTGTGTACATTTACTGGCAATGACCTTTGGACATCATATAATAAACCGCTGTACATACATCGTAACTTTTCTCCTGAGTCTCCCTTGTTACAGGAGTATTTTTGGCAAAGACGTTTGGTTTCTGATGAGTTACGAGGCTTATGCAGCTAACAAGTAATAAAGTAAAAAGTCTGTAAATATCTGCGTCAGACCATACCTAGGTCTTCAGTGCTGTCACGTTGCTCTCTTTCAATACTTATTTAATACACTCTCGTCGACTTGGAAATATGTAACTTATGTAATATATGTATGCTTTGGTTTTCTTTGGAACCGAAAGTGAAATCATGTCAGATTGCACTCATTAAGTTGTTCTCCTGAAGTCTACAATTATGTCGACACAATACTGCGCCCCCTCGAAGGGATCATATAACAAACTCCATTTGGGGTAATAAAGTAAATGAATAAGCTTTAAGATGGTGTCAGATTCCTTCAAGGGGAAATCGATGAGGCCATATTAAAAACAGTCCAAAAATTTAAGTAAAACATTAATTGCTCTTAAATGCATAGGCACTCTTAATAATGTGGCTTTTCATTATAATATTGCTACTCTAGCTCAGTGGGCTCTGATACACCAAGCCGTCGTTGAAAAACCAGTGCCAGCCATGGCCGTCTGATAACCATTCCCATTGTTTCGTGCCTTATACGAAGATATGCTTCCGCACGCCGCAAAAACAACAACTGACAGCCAACATGTACGTACGTTCTGCATGTGTGTAGAAGCAAACTAGTCTCCATACCAGAAGCGGGCATGAGTCTGTATTCTGCATCAAAAAAAAAAAAGAAAAACAAAACCCAAAGGTTCAGTATCAAAGAAAAACAAAACCAAAACACTTACTGCTATACTAATAAGTAGTACTGTGCTATTATTTAGTATAGTAATGAATATTTAAATGCAAAAAAATCACTATAGTGGACTAGCAGACGAGAAATAACGAGAAAATGTGAACAGAGAAATGAACTGTAATCACAGTAATTTATGCAAACAGATTTGTTTTGTTTGGCTTCTAAAAAACTAGAATAAAGGCTGTATTCAAAATGGCATACAATACAAATTATTCGTAAGTCTTTCTTGTAAAGTCTGTCCACTTGGCAGTCATCTTGGAGATGCCTCATGGTGGACCAGGCTCCCATTTGCTTTTGAATAGTGAGAGACCAATAAACCACAACCTGATAAACAAACTGTTTGGACCACAGATTTTAAATTGCTGATTAAAAATGTGGTTTATGGCTCCAATAAGGAACAACAGCAAAAAAAAATTTTTAATTTTTTTTTCAGGTTTCAGTGACTGTGCATGTGTCTAACAAAGGTGACACCAACCTTCTTTAAGGCTGTTTCTATAACACAATAGTGGTGAGCATCAAACCAGACCTGAAAAAACACCAAGCTTTTTATCCTCTGAATTATATTCATCATGCTTTTATTTCTACTCAGAACTTCTCTGGAATGCTGGCGTATAGGATGCAGCCCTTTGCAGTGTTCATTGTGAGTTAAGCTCAAAGCACTGTGAGGAACAGGAAATGGCATCATTCACAGTTTCCTGTTTAGAAATCCAAGGCTGAGGAAGTCCAAGTGCCTTTGATCAGGGAAGCGTACAGTACGTTCCCTTTCTTAAGCTGATGGAGGAGTGAACTTTGCTCTGTACACTCTGTAGGGTGAGGTGAGGGTTAAAAGGTGGTAACTTGAGCCACATCCTTGTTTCTCATGTTATAAATTACCTTTGTACACACATTGTCTGTGCTCACTGAAGCATATGTTAGCATTTCTGGATTCAAAAGAAAACACAATTTCACACTCTGATGCTCCACAACTCGTGACATTTTTTAACTCTTGCCAGTGTTAGAATATATATGAGCTTCTTCTGTGCTTCTTGTTTTCTAATAAACAACATTACTGATCATAAATGTACAGAATTTCCCCCCAACCTCAAATGTAGTTCATCTGCCAAGTGTCTGGAGGAAAGGAAGCCACCAGTTTAGCATCCATCACATACTCATGTTGCCTCAGTCAGCTTTATGCAGGTGTTCAGTGTCTTAAACAGACTTGTTGATGTGATTTCTGGCTCTGTTTAACACATTGTTACTATAAACATGGACAAAAGGACAAAGTCACAGAGCTAAAAACAGTTGTAGGTCACCTTACATTCTCAACACATAGTTTGTTAAGAAGATTTGTATGGTCAAAGTAGTTTAGATTATAATAGAGTTCACATTTGAGTCTAATTATATTTTAATTAGACTGTGCTATTTTATGGATGGATGGATGGATGGATGGATTGGTGGAAAGAAGGATGGTAATGAAAGATGGCTGGTAAAGGGTGGTGTTTTAATGGATGGATGATGGTAAAGAGTGATAAATGGATGGATTGAGGGACAGATAGATGGTGAAGAGCGATGGATGGATAGATGGTAAGGAGCAATAAACAGATGGATGGATGGTAAAGATCAATGGATAGATTGATGGTAAGGAGTGATGAATGGATGGGTGGTAAGGAGCAATGGATGGATGGTAAAAGCGATGGATGGATGGATGAATGGATGGTAAAGAGTGATAGATGGATGGATGGATAAAGAGCCAGCAGCAGTAAACAGGCTCCTCTGTCCATTGATCTGAGTTTTGGCCAGACGCAAGACGTTTTACAACCAAAAGCTTACACACACACACACACACACACACACACACACAGACAAAACAATAAATCAGACCCTCACTCTCTCTCTCTCTCTCTCTCTCTCTTTCTCTATTAAATATCCAGAATACTGTTGCTCTTTTTTTTCATTTTCATTAAAGGTTTTAATTTAATTCTCTTTGATTTTCACTGCATTTGAACAGCTCGGTGAGTGTGACTTTTTGCAGCCTCTGTAGAACGATACAGTGACACACAAAGTGATGAGTGATTTTTATTCTGATTGTGTGAAATGTGCTTCTGCTGTTTTAGCAGAAAAAAAAGCCTTCATGCATGAGGACAAAGTGAGTTCTCACCCACGCAAACAGGATAAATTACATAAATTCATTCAATCAGTTACTGCATTGCAGTTCGAGCGGAAAGTGATATTCGTGTAGTGAATGTAATTATTAATAATTTAATTATTAATCATTTAAACTTTCCGAGACTGACTCACAATGAGCAATGAGATTAAATATCAGTACACACTTCGCTAGAGTTTCACTTCTGTAAAACCTTGTTTAATTGCTGAGGTAGAACACTTCGCACAATCCTACAGCAACAGCCTTCACTGTAACCATGGAAACAAAAACTAGCTAAGTTACCATGCTAAAATAGTTAGGCGAAAACAATGGAATGTGAAAAACACTAAAATCATTAGGAGGTTCTTTTTTTTCCTATTTGTAGCTTGTTGGATTGATTCGATTTATAGCATTTGAATCTATATTTTTAGCTACTTTATATTTTTATTTTTACAGATGAGTGTTTGCAGAGTATGGGCTAAGTGTATGTGATATGAACACACAGTGTAGCTAATGCTAATAATGATCACTCTGTGTGTGCACTTTAACATCACACACTCATTAATGTTTAAATGCATTAGGATTCTAAATCTTTAAACCTGGAGTCTTCAGTCTTCTGCAAAGAGCCGGCGTGGCTGCAGGCTTTCATTTCATTTCTTACGCACACATGGATAAACACGTCAATTCCACGATTAAAAACAATGCACCAGATTGTGTTTTGACCTTACACACACACACACTGGAACAAACACACTCTTTGACTGGGGATTGATAGACACCTGCGTGCAGCACTGACCAATCAGCATTCAGCACCGCTTCCTCCACTAACAGAGTGTGTGTCTTTTCCGAGAGCGTTACCCAGCATGCTTTGCGCTGAGGGAAGAAGGAGTCCTCTGTTCACACAGGAAACACACAGGCTCAGGCTCAGTCCTGAACTATTTAGTAAAAGTGCACACACGCCAGACTGGGATGTGTGTGCGTGTTACACAGGGTTATACACTGTTTACACACAATTTATCTGAAAGCTGGAGGTTAAACTCCTCTGAGGTGTGTATATGTGTGTGTGTGTGTGCTTCAGTGTGACTTTCATTTCGAGTAAATCTCTGCACATGTGAAGGGAACAATAAAAGAGCATGAGGGAAGAGTGTAAAAGCAACACTGACTTGGAGCTGTGAGGCAACAAAGTACTATTTACACTTACACTGTAATGAACCATTTACGGGTCTGTTGGCTAGATATTTAGGTTTAGCTTATGTTCTCCATCAGTAGCTCCATGTTGTAATGCTAGCTAGCTTTTTTAATAGCACGCTAGTTAGCTGTGAGTGTACAGGCCACTCTGTAGCACGTTTGTATGTAGTTACATTACATATGCACTGTTGACTGAAATGTATCCATATTTTTCTATGGTTAGCTACTGCCTTATTTGGAAAATATATTTCATCTATATTTGAGAATTGACTAACAAACTGTCAATCAACCAAACAACCCCCACAAAATTTTTAAAAAAAGACAGTGAAATTAAAATCAGCAGACTGTGCACAGGGACTGTGTATTTTTAAATATTTTTTGTTATTCATATTCGTGTGTAATTTGCAAAATCTATTTTTGGATTTTTCTTGCAGAGCTCTGTAATTTTTGCCACAAAATTCCACACCAACAATCATGCATATGCTCACACACACACATACACACACACAGCACTGTAAGTATTTAGGGCAACCCATGTCCTCTAGGATGGACTTTTACTGTGACTATACCGTATAGACCATCTTTCTAGGTCACGTCTCCACACTGATCGCTCATACATGACCCAATCTATAGGCTCCTGCTATTAATAACACACACACACACAGCGGTGCTCTGAGACAACCAACAGTACAGGCATGTTAATACCTGTGCAGGTATAACTTTTTTAGTATAATATAGTGTGGCACAAGTGTACTGTAGTGTATTATAGTGTAGTATAATGCAGTATAGAGGAGTGGAGTGGAGTATAGTACAGTGTGGTACAGTACAGTTTAATGTAGTACAGTAGTATAGTGTAGTGTATTATAGTCTAGTATAATACAGTGTAGTATATCACAGTGTAGTATATTATAATTGAGTGTAGTATGGTGTAGTATATCGCCGCGTAGTGTAGTATATTATAGTTGAGTGTAGTATGGTGTAGTATATTATAGTTGAGTGTAGTATGGTGTAGTATATTGCCACGTAGTGTAATATATTATAGTTGAGTGTTGTATGGTGTAGTATATTATAGTTGAGTGTAGTATGGTGTAGTATATTATAGTTGAGTGTAGTATGGTGTAGTATATCACGGCGTAGTGTAGTATATTATAGTTGAGTGTAGTATGGCGTAGTATATTATAGTTGAGTCTAGTATGGTGTAGTATATTATAGTTGAGTGTAGTATGGTGTAGTATATCGCCACATAGTGTAATATATTATAGTTGAGTGTAGTATGGTGTAGTATATTATAGTTGAGTGTAGTATGGTGTAGTATATCACGGCGTAGTGTAGTATATTATAGTTGAGTGTAGTATGGTGTAGTATATTATAGTTGAGTGTAGTATGGTGTAGTATATTATAGTTGAGTGTAGTATGGTGTAGTATATTATAGTTGAGTGTAGTATGGTGTAGTATATCGCCACATAGTGTAATATATTATAGTTGAGTGTAGTATGGTGTAGTATATTATAGTTGAGTGTAGTATGGTGTAGTATATTATAGTTGAGTGTAGTATGGTGTAGTATATCACGGCGTAGTGTAGTATATTATAGTTGAGTGTAGTATGGTGTAGTATATTATAGTTGAGTGTAGTATGGTGTAGTATATCGCCACATAGTGTAATATATTATAGTTGAGTGTAGTATGGTGTAGTATATTATAGTTGAGTGTAGTATGGTGTAGTATATCGCCACATAGTGTAATATATTATAGTTGAGTGTAGTATGGTGTAGTATATCACGCCGTAGTGTAGTATATTATAGTTGAGTGTAGTATGGTGTAGTATATCGCCACATAGTGTAATATATTATAGTTGAGTGTAGTATGGTGTAGTATATCGCCACATAGTGTAATATATTATAGTTGAGTGTAGTATGGTGTAGTATATCGCCACATAGTGTAATATATTATAGTTGAGTGTAGTATGGTGTAGTATATTATAGTTGAGTGTAGTATGGTGTAGTATATTATAGTTGAGTGTAGTATGGTGTAGTATATTATAGTTGAGTGTAGTATGGTGTAGTATATCGCCACATAGTGTAATATATTGTAGTTGAGTGTAGTATGGTGTAGTATATTATAGTTGAGTGTAGTATGGTGTAGTATATTATAGTTGAGTGTAGTATGGTGTAGTATATCGCCACATAGTGTAATATATTATAGTTGAGTGTAGTATGGTGTAGTATATCACGGCGTAGTGTAGTATATTATAGTTGAGTGTAGTATGGTGTAGTATATTATAGTTGAGTGTAGTATGGTGTAGTATATTGCCGCGTAGTGTAGTATATTATAGTTGAGTGTAGTATGGTGTAGTATATTATAGTTGAGTGTAGTATGGTGTAGTATATCGCCACATAGTGTAATATATTATAGTTGAGTGTAGTATGGTGTAGTATATTATAGTTGAGTGTAGTATGGTGTAGTATATCACGGCGTAGTGTAGTATATTATAGTTGAGTGTAGTATGGTGTAGTATATTATAGTTGAGTGTAGTATGGTGTAGTATATTATAGTTGAGTGTAGTATGGTGTAGTATATTATAGTTGAGTGTAGTATGGTGTAGTATATTATAGTTGAGTGTAGTATGGTGTAGTATATCGCCACATAGTGTAATATATTATAGTTGAGTGTAGTATGGTGTAGTATATTATAGTTGAGTGTAGTATGGTGTAGTATATTATAGTTGAGTGTAGTATGGTGTAGTATATCACGGCGTAGTGTAGTATATTATAGTTGAGTGTAGTATGGTGTAGTATATTATAGTTGAGTGTAGTATGGTGTAGTATATCGCCACATAGTGTAATATATTATAGTTGAGTGTAGTATGGTGTAATATATTATAGTTGAGTGTAGTATGGTGTAGTATATCGCCACATAGTGTAATATATTATAGTTGAGTGTAGTATGGTGTAGTATATCACGCCGTAGTGTAGTATATTATAGTTGAGTGTAGTATGGTGTAGTATATCACGCCGTAGTGTAGTATATTATAGTTGAGTGTAGTATGGTGTAGTATATCGCCACATAGTGTAATATATTATAGTTGAGTGTAGTATGGTGTAGTATATCGCCACATAGTGTAATATATTATAGTTGAGTGTAGTATGGTGTAGTATATTATAGTTGAGTGTAGTATGGTGTAGTATATTATAGTTGAGTGTAGTATGGTGTAGTATATTATAGTTGAGTGTAGTATGGTGTAGTATATCGCCACATAGTGTAATATATTGTAGTTGAGTGTAGTATGGTGTAGTATATTATAGTTGAGTGTAGTATGGTGTAGTATATTATAGTTGAGTGTAGTATGGTGTAGTATATCGCCACATAGTGTAATATATTATAGTTGAGTGTAGTATGGTGTAGTATATCGCCACATAGTGTAATATATTATAGTTGAGTGTAGTATGGTGTAGTATATTATAGTTGAGTGTAGTATGGTGTAGTATATTGCCGCGTAGTGTAGTATATTATAGTTGAGTGTAGTATGGTGTAGTATATTATAGTTGAGTGTAGTATGGTGTAGTATATCGCCACATAGTGTAATATATTATAGTTGAGTGTAGTATGGTGTAGTATATTATAGTTGAGTGTAGTATGGTGTAGTATATCGCCACATAGTGTAATATATTATAGTTGAGTGTAGTATGGTGTAGTATATTATAGTTGAGTGTAGTATGGTGTAGTATATCGCCACATAGTGTAATATATTATAGTTGAGTGTAGTATGGTGTAGTATATTATAGTTGAGTGTAGTATGGTGTAGTATATTGCCGCGTAGTGTAGTATATTATAGTTGAATGTTGTATGGTGTAGTATATTATAGTTGAGTGTAGTATGGTGTAGTATATCGCCACATAGTGTAATATATTATAGTTGAGTGTAGTATGGTGTAGTATATTATAGTTGAGTGTAGTATGGTGTAGTATATCGCCACATAGTGTAATATATTATAGTTGAGTGTAGTATGGTGTAGTATATTATAGTTGAGTGTAGTATGGTGTAGTATATCGCCACATAGTGTAATATATTATAGTTGAGTGTAGTATGGTGTAGTATATTATAGTTGAGTGTAGTATGGTGTAGTATATCGCCACATAGTGTAATATATTATAGTTGAGTGTAGTATGGTGTAGTATATCACGGCGTAGTGTAGTATATTATAGTTGAGTGTAGTATGGTGTAGTATATCGCCACATAGTGTAATATATTATAGTTGAGTGTAGTATGGTGTAGTATATTATAGTTGAGTGTAGTATGGTGTGGTATATCACGGCGTAGTGTAGTATATTATAGTTGAGTGTAGTATGGTGTAGTATATCGCCACATAGTGTAATATATTATAGTTGAGTGTAGTATGGTGTAGTATATTATAGTTGAGTGTAGTATGGTGTAGTATATCGCAGCGTAGTGTTGTATATTATAGTTGAGTGTAGTATGGTGTAGTATAATCACAGTGGAGTGTAGTATATTATAGTTGAGTGTAGTATGGTGTAGTATAATCACAGTGGAGTGTAGTATATTATAGTTGAATGTCGTATGGTGTGGTATATCACAGCGTAGTGTTGTATATTATAGTTGAGTGTAGTATGGTGTAGTATATTATAGTTGAGTGTAGTACGGTGTAGTATAATCACAGTGGAGTGTAGTATATTATAGTTGAGTGTAGTATGGTGTAGTATACCGCAGCATAGTGTAGTATATTATAGTTGAGTGTAGTATGGTGTGGTATATCACAGTGTAGTGTAGTATATTATAGTTGAATGTTGTATGGTGTAGTATATTGTAGTTTAGTGTAGTATGGTGTAATATATCATAGTGTAGTGTAGTATAGTATACTTGAGTGTAGTATATTACAGTGGAGTGTAGTATAGTGTAGTATATTACAGTGGAGTGTAGTATAGTATAGTACAGTGTTGTGTACTACAATATACTGTACTACACTATACCACACTACGCTTTAATACGTTACGCTATACAATACTACACTGTACTACAGAACAGTGCAATGTATTGTAGTGTTGTTGAGTGTAGTATGGTGAAGTATTTCCCAGTATAGTGTAGTATATTATAGTGGAGTGTAGTATAGCACAGTACAGTGTTCTGTACTATGATACACTGTACTACACTATACTTTAATATATTACACTGCACTGTACTACACTGTACTACAGTACAGTGTAATGTATTGTCGTGTTGTTGAATGTAGTATATCACAGTGTAGTGTGGTGTAGTGAAGTATAGCAGTACTAAACACTACAGTACAATGTAATGTATTGCATTATAGTGTAGTTCAGAACAGTGCGCATTATTTAGCCCCCCCCCCTCCCCACCCCCGTACTAATGTACATATAATTTCAGCTCCTCGTTGCAGCAGTGTGTTGTTTATCCTCACTCTCTTCCCCGCTGTGTATCAGGACGTTAATGGAGAACCACAGTGATGCAACCTGCTGTGTTTAACTGCACAACTGCTTTTCTGGCTCAGCTGTTTACTGAACAACACTATTCAGAACATAGACTATTCCGCTGTAGAACACAGAGACCATTCTAGAACTCAGACACCATTCCCAAGAAGAGAATTCTAGAGCACAGAAACCATACACGAACACAGAGACCATTCCAGAACATAGAGATCATCAGTTCTAGAACAGTTTGGTGCTGTAGAGTAGCTCAGGTGCGAGCACCTGCTGTAAAATCCACCACAATCCACCGGAGTATCGGATAAACTGACGTCACCATGCAAAATATTTTCTGTATTTTAAAAATACAGGCCCGTCTCTGCAAACAGCTGATCACACAAACACCCCTCCCACACACACACATACACACACATATATACACCAGCAGCTGTTCCTTCCAGCAAGTTAGTGTAATTATTCAATATGTGATGATAGCAACCAGCAGCGTGGGAAAAGCAGGCAGCAGTGCTGTTAAGCAAGGAGAAGAGGCTCGTCAGCCTATCTCACCTGTTCACACACACACACACGCACACACACACACACCTGTCCGTTTACACAGCCGTAGAAGTAAAACTGCAATGACTGCTTCAGTTCCAACGATGTCCAGTCACGATCCTATTCTTTACCACCATCTACACCCACATCCAACTGAGACTGTGTGTGGGTGTGTGTGTTTGTGTGGGTGTGTGGGTGTGTGTGCTGGATATAAACAATGGGGTTTACCTACAGATCCCACCGTTAGTCTTATATAACGTTTATTATTATTCAAGACTAAAATATATAGGTTTCTTTGAATAACATTTAATACATTTGTGATTTCAACACACAAATCACCAGTCAAGTAGTGAATATTGTGGAAGCACTGTTGCTTGGCAACTGAAGTATAGCTGAAGTATAAGCTAGCTAATCACTGAGGCTAACAATGTAACTAGCCAGCATCTAGCGATTGAGTCAATGTAAAGTGATTGTGGAATTTGGACACACCAGTCAGGATGATGATAATGATAAACTCCTTAGATTATGTATGATTATGAGTTTGTGTAATTACGCTGTAATTACAGTTAGCATCCAACTCTAAACAAACTTCTGTGGGTTCTGTCTTATTGAGAAACATCAACATCGTGTCCTGACTTGTAAGCTGTCAGAAAAGCTGTGAGTATCATATCAGTGGAATTTCACAAACAATTTAAATTTGAATGTAGCAGTTAGGACAATGTTTTCACATCAGCCTGAATAAACTTTGAAGGACTATTCATAAGCAACAGCATTGTTTTCACCCCGGTGTGTTTCCGAGGCATCTCCTCTATACAAACCAGGTCGATCTACTTGTTTCTGTCAACGTTATACAGAGTTCACTGGCCTGTTTTGAATTACAGGTGTGCAAAGGCGCCTGGATGGCAGTCTGAGCGAAGAACAGAGCACAAGTGGGAGAAGTGGGAGCGTTCCTAACACACAGAGTCTCGCGTTTCAGTAAAAAATAAGGGCTCTGAGAGGATACGGTTGCAGGACGTGGTGCTTTCACTTGCAGAACCCGTTTGGTGATGTGATTACAAACAAGACCATGTAGGTCACGGTGTGGTGTTCAGGTAAAGTGGACACCTAACTCCATGAGTGCTACGGTGTTTAAAGGATGCCTTTTGAGATGTTAGTGAGATGTTGATGCATCTTTTCCAGGATGACTATTGTTGTTGTATACAAGACATCAAACTAAATATGGACATATATCTTTTTATTCATTCATTCATTTTCCTTCTGCTTTTCCTACTGGGGCAACAAAGGTCTTTCCAGACTTCTCTATCCCCAGCCACAGGTTCCAGCTCTTCTAGTAGGATCCGCAGATGATCCCAAGCCAATTGGTCCTGGATCTGCCCCCACGGTCCCCGTCCTATTGGATGTTCTTGATACAGCTCCAACCAAGGAGCATCCAAACCACCTTATCAATTTAGAGGAGTAGTTGATCTACTCTGAGGATCTCCCAGATTGTCAAGCTCCTCACTCATGGAGAGTAAGTCTACCAAGGCTGTGGAGGAACTGCTTTTCCGTAACCTTATTCTTTTGTTCACTACCCACAGTTTGTCACCACAGGTGAAGGATATGGATGTAGAGCGGTAAGCACAGAGCTTCATCCTTAGACTGAGCTCCTGCTTCACCACCACAAACACCCAGTCCATTTGTCAATCTGTTTTTTTCCATCATTCGAGAATAAAATCCAAATCTAATCACACAGACCATTAACAATGGCTTTTTATAGGCTGATTTAATTCAGACCAGTCTGGCCTGGGAATGGACATTCATAGACATCATCTGGCCAGTTGGTGCTCATGTCTGTGTCACTGATTATTAAATCTTCTTCTTCTGGCAGTTTTACCTTTGGTTCCTACCCAAATGCATTTAGAGAAAGAATTGCTACCCTCTGAACGATAGTTTTATAACAACAGGCATGTGACAACCTGCTCTCGATCTTCATCAGGTACCGTCTCAGAAGTAAAAGGTACCAGACTGCACTTTTGATTACATGTTTTGATGAAGGTTCTTTCACTTTCAAAAATAATTTAAAGTATATAATTTGACTTTAAGGATCACTGATGTCCTTTTAAAGCTTTATTCTAAAAGCTAGTACCATTGATGGTATCAGAAAGTACAGTCTGGTACCTTTATTTCTGAAAGTGAAGGTTACTGATGTCCACATCATGTCCTTCTTTCCTTCTTGTCATAGACATAGCTTTTGAGGGTAAGTGTTAGCTACATCAGATCAGCTGTTCATTTCATTATATACTTTAAATGATCACATCACACTCTCAGAGAGAGTCCTTTTCCCAGTCGCTGGTGTGGTACCTTTACTGTGTATCTTACCTGGGAAGGTGCATGTGGTATAACTTTAAGGTCCTTATGGCCCAATTATGTACCTTGAACTCTGAACTCTTCCAGGTGAAATATATGAAGGTGAGTCACAAGAAAACCTTATTTCTTATTATTGTTTATTAGAATAGATGTTACAAAAGTGTAGCGTTTTTCTACGTAATGTCCATTTCCTTCAACACAAGTGCTGAACTAACGAACGTCCAGATTGTTTTAGAACGTGTGCAGCCACATCTGACTCAACCTCTTACATACTAATGGTACAAAAGATGGTAAATATGGATTTAAACCTTTTAAAAAGAAAAAAAAAAGTGTTTAAGGTGTATAATTATTAAGATTTTACATGCACCTTTGTACTAAAGGTGGAAAAAGAAGCGTATACTTTGTGGTACTACCTGAACAACAAGGTGAAGCAGCTTTATGTCTGAGAGTGTACACACTCAGGAGTGCCTGATGAAAATCTAGAGCAGGTTGTCACATGCCTCCTGGTTTGGGAGCTTTATTTCTGAGAGATACTGCATGTAGATCATGATGGAGATCTAGAAAACCTCCCTGTTGGTATGTAAGAACGCTTCTTCTGTTCTCTTTCTCTGTTCGCTATAATGTTGTTCCAGACCCGTTGTGTGTCTTTATCCCTGCAGATGAACATCACCTCGTCATTAATATCCGAACTCCACCACACACACCTGATCCGGATCCGCTTGTGTTTTACTCGGAACTCCCGCAGGAAGGCGGATCCGGCTTACATCACTTCACTCTTCTCACTACAGGAAAGCACGCTTAGCGTTTCTAATGCACAGCTTTAATGCATGAGCATCGATCGCGCGTGCACCTTCATAACGGTCCGGTTGCTTACCGTGCACGTCGCGAGGACTCCGGACTCTGGAGGATCGCTCCGTTCCTGACCTGACCGGGTGAATGGCGGGGATTTATTCTCTCTCTCTCTCTCTCTCTCTCTCTCTCTCTCTCTCTCTCTGTATCCAGGTATCCAGGTTGCGGAGGAGCGCTTATTAAACGCAGCCAGCGACCGACCGACCGACCGACGGAGCGCTCGAGCTGTCCGTGAGACGGGTGACGTCACGGAAACGGCGCGCCGGCCGGGGCGGGGATTTTCGAGAGCGCGCGCGCGCGTGTGCGTAAGACGACCCACATTGTCGGACAGATGTGCGCGCGCGCACCGGGAAGCGTTCACGGTGAGTGCCACACATCCAAACCCGAAAAGAATTTTGGTCTAAATCGTCCTTGAATTGCATTTAAAAAAAATAAAATAAAATCCCGTAATGCATGACTCGAAAATGTTTTTTATTAGATCGTATGTCTGAAAAATATTTAAGAATAAAAAAATATAAATCATTAAAGGAAAAATCCACCATGAACGACTTACTAATATTAATATTAATCTTTATAATTAACGTGATCTTCAGTTCGGAATTTTAGTTCCTAAATTACCCACAATGCCATTCTACATTGTGATGGTGCAGTGCCTTTGCTTCAGCTCTGCGTAAAGAAAGCGATGCAGCGGCGCTTTAGTGTGTTGAGATCTCTCACCTCCTCATCTCTACACTCTGTTCAAACAGAACATCTTCCAAAGCTTCAGTGTTTGTTCTAATGCTCTCATCATCAAGCTCATCTCACCATCAAGCTCATCTCACCATCACGCACATCTCACCATCACGCACATCTCACCATCACGCACATCTCACCATCACACTCATATCGCCATCACACTCATCTCCTCATCATGCTTATCTCACAATCCCGCTCATCTCACCATCACGCTCATCTCCTCATCACGCTCCTCACCATCACGCTGATCTCACCATCCCGCTCATCTCACCATCGCGCCACGCTCATCTCACCATCCCGCTCATCTCACCATCCCGCTCATCTCACCATCATCTTATCTCACCATCCCACTCATCTCACCATCATCTTATCTCACCATCCCACCATCACACTCATCTCACCATCCCGCTCATCTCACCATCACGCTCATCTCACCATCCCACCATCCCGCTCATCTCACCATCCCGCTCATCTCACCATCCCACTCATCTCACCATCATCTTATCTCACCATCCCACCATCACACTCATCTCACCATCACGCACATCTCACTATCGCCCTCATCTCACCATCACACTCATATCGCCATCACACTCATCTCCTCATCATGCTTATCTCACAATCCCGCTCATCTCACCATCACGCTCATCTCCTCATCACGCTCCTCACCATCACGCTGATCTCACCATCCCACTCATCTCACCATCGCGCCACGCTGATCTCACCATCACGCTCATCTCACCATCATCTTATCTCACCATCCCACTCATCTCACCATCATCTTATCTCACCATCCCGCTCATCTCACCATCATCTTATCTCACCATCCCACTCATCTCACCATCATCTTATCTCACCATCCCACCATCACGCTCATCTCACCATCCCGCTCATCTCACCATCATCTTATCTCACCATCCCACCATCACGCTCATCTCACCATCCCGCTCATCTCACCATCCCGCTCATCTCACCATCACGCTCATCTCACCATCAGCTCATCTCACCATCATCTTATCTCACCATCCCACCATCATCTTATCTCACCATCCCGCTCATCTCACCATCATCTTATCTCACCATCCCACCATCACACTCATCTCACCATCCCGCTCATCTCACCATCAGCTCATCTCACCATCATCTTATCTCACCATCCCACCATCACGCTCATCTCACCATCAGCTCATCTCACCATCATCTTATCTCACCATCCCACCATCACGCTCATCTCACCATCCCGCTCATCTCACCATCCCGCTCATCTCACCATCACGCTCATCTCACCATCAGCTCATCTCACCATCATCTTATCTCACCATCCCACCATCACGCTCATCTCACCATCCCGCTCATCTCACCATCATCTTATCTCACCATCCCACTCATCTCACCATCATCTTATCTCACCATCCCACCATCACGCTCATCTCACCATCGCACTCATCTCACCATCATCTTATCTCACCATCCCACCATCACGCTCATCTCACCATCCCGCTCATCTCACCATCATCTTATCTCACCATCCCACCATCACGCTCATCTCACCATCCCGCTCATCTCACCATCACGCTCATCTCACCATCAGCTCATCTCACCATCATCTTATCTCACCATCCCACCATCATCTTATCTCACCATCCCGCTCATCTCACCATCATCTTATCTCACCATCCCACTCATCTCACCATCATCTTATCTCACCATCCCACCATCACGCTCATCTCACCATCCCGCTCATCTCACCATCATCTTATCTCACCATCCCACTCATCTCACCATCATCTTATCTCACCATCCCACCATCACGCTCATCTCACCATCGCACTCATCTCACCATCATCTTATCTCACCATCCCACCATCACGCTCATCTCACCATCCCGCTCATCTCACCATCATCTTATCTCACCATCACGCTCATCTCACCATCATCTTATCTCACAATCCCACCATCACGCTCATCTCACCATCATCTTATCTCACCATCCCACTCATCTCACCATCATCTTATCTCACCATCCCACCATCCCGCTCATCTCACCATTATCTTATCTCACCATCCCACTCATCTCACCATCATCTTATCTCACCATGCCACCATCCCGCTCATCTCACCATCATCTTATCTCACCATCCCACCATCACGCTCATCTCACCATCACGCTCATCTCACCATCCCGCTCATCTCACCATCATCTTATCTCACCATCCCACCATCACGCTCATCTCACCATCATCTTATCTCACCATCCCACTCATCTCACCATCATCTTATCTCACCATCCCACCATCACGCTCATCTCACCATCCCACTCATCTCACCATCCCACTCATCTCACCATCATCTTATCTCACCATCCCACCATCACGCTCATCTCACCATCCCGCTCATCTCACCATCATCTTATCTCACCATCACGCTCATCTCACCATCAGCTCATCTCACCATCATCTTATCTCACCATCCCGCTCATCTCACCATCATCTTATCTCACCATCCCACTCATCTCACCATCATCTTATCTCACCATCCCACCATCACGCTCATCTCACCATCCCGCTCATCTCACCATCATCTTATCTCACCATCCCACTCATCTCACCATCATCTTATCTCACCATCCCACCATCATCTTATCTCACCATCCCGCTCATCTCACCATCATCTTATCTCACCATCCCACCATCACACTCATCTAACCATCATCTTATCTCACCATCACGCTCATCTCACCATCATGTTCATTTCATAAACCACTAACTAGCCGATCGAGTCGAGTCTCTGCCGTAACTCGATGTCGCATAGCTGCACTGCATTCTGGGACTTTATAAACTTCTATGGATACAGTTATTATAGTAATTATTTAGTTATGAGAATTGAATGCGTTTACATTTACACCACATTGTTTATTTACGAATACAAACAAAAAAGAAGAAAAGTTAAGCTGTCATTCCTAATATTCAAATATAAGAGTATATGTACAGATTAAAGTGGTTCCTAGATGCAAAAAAAAAAAGAAGTTTATGCACCCACTGGTGTAAGGGTATTGTTCAGAAAGAGAACAGGATTTGTTCCAGGCAACTAAAAACCTGAAAACCTCATTGGGGCATTAAATGAGACAAGCATATTTAATATTTTCTTTGAGAAAGAATGTAACTGCTGTAATTAAGTGGTGAGTATAGGAACTCTAATTAGTAACAGAGAGTTAAAGGAGTGTTTGATGCCCCCTGTGGTCAGAGTCAGGAACTGCAACACAGGAATCATGGTACCTCAAAGATCAGAGACGCCCAAATCAACCACTGCACATTTATATCACATTTTATATCACACTCAGGGGAAATGATGATGGAGTCGGTAATTAGCAAACGAATCAGTCAGATCAGGCGTGTTAAATCAGAGCAGATGCAAATTTGTGCAGCGTTTGAGTCCAGAAACTTGAGACTAGAATCCTATTTTGTCTAGAGAACCATGTTTACGCTGAAGGTCATCTTATGTTTTACTGTGTTTTGTGTTTTATTTAAAAGAGCACTCGCTTTCAGCCTTAAAGGCACTCGATCAGAATCTGAAGTTCGCTTTTTACAAATTTGATGCTAATCAAGCAAGCATAAATATAAATATAAAATAGCAGAATCTCTATTTAGAATAGGACATAGAACAAAAAGAAAGTCATTTATATTACCACTTAAATAACCTCTTACGTAAAATTCCAGTCAAACATTAAGCCACGCCCCCTGCCCAAGTAAAACCAAACCATGTGTTGAAAACGAATGGGACTTGCGTCAAAATGGCGCCGAGACTGTGCTTAGCGCCGCGAAACCATTTGAGGTGATGTGAGTGTGTGAGGAGTCAGACATGCCGATTACGCGACACCAAGCTTCCTGTATGCGTTAGCTTTATAGAAGCATTAGCTTCTTTACTTGAAAAATACAACATTTTTCGATTGTGTTAAAAATTCTGATTAATATTAACACACCAAGCTTCACTTTCACATCTTAGTCATGATAATGATAACATTCTTGTTATTTCTCCTCAAGCCCAGTGCATTATGGGAATGTCTGCAGCAACAAATCTACAAAAATTCTACGCCTTTTTAAAAAGCTACAATTAATGACACAAATCCATTTTTATTCACTTTACACATACAAGCAAACAAACAAATAAACAATCGAACACAGCTTTATGAATCGTGACGTCCGTGCTGTATGAGTCCGCTTTAGGATTGTTCACCCTAAACACATCACATCCCCCAGGATGGAGGCAGGAGACTGGTGCGTTCACTTTCTAAGCTCCGCCTGCACTTCCTGGTAGATCTTCTCCTCCAGTGAGGAAGTGTCGTACTCCTTCAGCATGTCGTACTGCCTCCACGGCTCCGCCCACTTCTGAGCGTGCTCCATCTGCTCCGGGGTCAGGCAGAGGTCAAAGCGTATTCCCTGGATGTTGAACTTGGGACGCTCCCAGCGCTTGGACCACGGACGCGGCTTCATCTTCACCTTCAGCTGCACGAAATGAGAGAGAGAGAGAGAGAAAGAGAGAGAGAGGAGTGTAAACTCACAGAGAAAGAACATCAGAGTAAAATGGTTTCATGATCTGTCCTCATGCCCACCTCGTTGACGGGGACCTCCTGCGTGGGCGACAGGTGAACGGGCTTCATGTCGAAGGCGAAGGTGCTGTATTCAGGCAGAGCGTCTCTCAGGTACATCAGGTTATCGTCCAGTCTCTTCTCCAGCTTCAGCACCTCGATGCTCTTCATGCGAGGATTGTACAGCTCGTAGCAGATCTCCACTCCTACACACACACACATACACACACACACACAACACATCACACATCACATGCTGCCAAGACCAACGGCCCTGAAGAGGGAGAGTGTAGCTTTTAACGTCATCTTGGATGATCTACCAAAAGTACTGGAGAACAACTTCACATCACAAAAAGGGCGGAGCTTTTTTAAATTAGGTAGCTTGCAAATTAACTTGGCTCCTGGTTTTGCTTGCACACTGAAATAAATGAATGTTTGCTAGCACGGTTTTGCGAAAATATTACGTTGTCTAAACAGTTTGTCAAACTGTAATCAGAAAAGCTAGTGATTAAATTTGTACCACTCAGATTTTGAAAATGTGAAAATCTAACCTAGTGAATAAAAAAAACCTTTAACTTTAAACTTTAACTTGAACGAAAAACAAAGCCGCACTTGACTCGCGTCGTGACTCAGATATTTAACACACATCATCTCCCTCTGATGAGGAGCTCACCTTGTCCGTCGATGATGTTCCTGAGGATGAAGGTGGCGCCGAGTCCTTTACCCGAGCGCTGGATGCAGATTCCCACGAAGCGGTTGGTGTTGTTGGCGGCGTGCGGGTCTGACATGGTGACGGACAAAATGCTTCCTGAAGACAAACAGGTTACGATCAGACACTGCTCATCAACCACTCAGGAAAGCAGTGAAGAGGATCGGTTGAAATGCTTCTTACCCACGTAGAACTCGGGGATATTCAGCACTTTGCGTCTCTGGATCATGTCTTTGCGCTCGAGGAAGAATTTCAGTGGGTTTGTGCGCTGGCGAGGGGGAATAAACTCGGGACTGACAAACCTGCATCAAGACACAGTCTCGGATTTACTCTTACAGACACTTACTCCAGTTTTATCACCAAAAAGACATTTTATTAAAGACATCTAAGAAACCAACAGCGTGAATCGCATTTTTCAGCAGTTTGTCTCTTAACAGATCCCCAGGATAAACACCTCCAGCTTATAGACGACATAAAGTACTGGATGTGATAAGGTAACATATTACTGTTCACACTCTATTGAAGAGATAGCATGATACCTCTTTTTCTTTTCTGATAACGATACTGAAACCCTGAGCATCAGCCGATATCGATACTCCTCTCATTTTCTTTAAAACCTACTAAGCTTTAAACTGATTTTTTCCAACCAAAGCACTTCAAAAATAAAATTTAATAAAAAAATACACAGCTAATAACACAACCTACACATAAATCATTTATTTTGCAAATTAAATGAATATAATAAGACATAAAGTGGAAATACAATAAAAATCAACCAATACAATCAAGTCTCTTTATATGTCAACAAAAAAATGTACTAATCCAGTTCCAGTCTGTTACATTCGTTACAGGATCGGCTCGCATTCATTCTTTTTTTCTCCGATATCTGAACCACCATTTTTCTGCTGCCGTCAGCCTGATACCAGTCCTGGGTATCGGATCAGAGCCATCTCTACTTTACAGTTTGAAAACTTTTTGGAAAGATATAAGCCTGAAACCCAGCAGAAAACCCGCAGAAGTAAGTCACAGTGTTTCAGGACAGAGAATTTATTTCTCAGGAGAAACGTTCTCACCGTCGCACCGCTTCTTCAGGCCTCGATTTATCCACAATCACCGGTTTGGCTGGAGGAGTGAATTTGGGCGGCTCATGGCTCGAACCCGCAGCCTGCAACCGCACCGAGAACGTTGAGAACATGCCTTTAGGAAAAGAACAAACAGATGATTAGGATACAACGACGACACGTTCTCGTAATAAAACTGTACAATGTACTTTATGATACAGCAGTTAGTTCCGGTTCACTGATCCGATTGGTCGAGCTGCGTTCCAAGAGTTCTTATATTTCCTGTAACCGCACTTTCACTTCTAGCAACAGTCCCACTGAAACAGTTACTACAGTAGAGATAGCTTCATCATCAGCAGACTTTTGACTTAAAATATAAAAGCTCGTCCGATGACGATGTACAGGATGAAGAGAAGCAAATTTCACCAGAAGCACCTTTAACACGAATGTCATTATTAATACGAGTTAGATAGCCAGCTATCCGACGAGCTATAAAGTGAGTGTGGATTCTTCAGGATCTATTTCAAGTAGCGGAGCAAAAATAAACAGAACGTTTGGCCATATTGTGTTCGAAATGTCACTCACTCGATATGAAATTCTTGCTTACAGAACCGGCGCGTAAAAGAAATCTCGTACTCGCAATCATGCAGTTATACTGAATATCGGCACGGCTGTGATTTCCTGCAGCCTCGTGTGCTGATGTTCAGTAAAACCTCTCTCCTGCTCGTGTGCTGATGTTCAGTAAAACCGCTCTCCTGCTCTGGTCATGTTCAGTAAAACCGCTCTCCTGCTCGTGTGCTGATGTTCAGTAAAACCGCTCTCCTGCTCGTGTGCTGATGTTCAGTAAAACCGCTCTCCTGCTCGTGTGCTGATGTTCAGTAAAACCGCTCTCCTGCTCGTGTGCTGATGTTCAGTAAAACCGCTCTCCTGCTCGTGTGCTGATGTTCAGTAAAACCGCTCTCCTGCTCGTGTGCTGATGTTCAGTAAAACCGCTCTCCTGCTCGTGTGCTGATGTTCAGTAAAACCGCTCTCCTGCTCGTGCACTGATGCTCAATTCCACTCAAGCTTCCTTTCTCAGTAAGCTTTACTGGCTAGATCAGGTCTCCGTACATGTTAAGCACAATTACATATAGCTGCTTTAATCTGATTTAATTAGAAATGTTTATAAATTTTAATATAAATGTGACATTCAAAAATATGCATTTTTAAATTATCATTTATTATATTATAATTTAATAATATTATATTATTAAATTATATATTTAAATTTATAAATTGTACATATATGTGTTTAAAATATGTTATTGTAAATATCATACTCTAAATAAAAATAAATGATTTAAATATAATGTTCAAATATAATGCTGAATAGATAGATAGATAGATAGATAAATCTTTTTTAAATATTAATTACACTCAGCCCTGTTTGTTTAAGCTCAGATTCACACACAACGTGTTTATGAAGGGTGCCAATAAATTCCTTCAGCTCTCCTCTCTTTTTCTTCTAACACAACGCGCAGCTGCATAATTAAAGAGATCAATATTTATAATCAAAATAAATAAAAGCAAAATAATAATGCCTTTTAAGCCCAAGTTCACTTTATGTTAAATCCAGTCACATCTGCGCGCGCATTCATTTCACTGTAATATTTACACACAAAATATTATTCACTATATTTTACACGTTCTCATAAAGAAATAATGCTTTAAAGGACATACGTTCATTCTGAAATGGCACATTTCGTATTAATCGTATCAGCGCTCCTGCCCTCTGTGTGCGCGCCGCCATGTTTAATCACGTGTCGAATACGGAAGCTGCAAAAGGACAAACGGCGTTCTAAAGAAAAGCGTTGCGGTTTGTTTGTTTTTTGTTTTTTGTTTGTTTTTCTCACACGGATTTTTACGCACCTATGCCTTTAAATCATTTAAATTACATGGAGTGATAACTATTTTGATATTCCTATTTTGTAAAGTGCAATAAACATGTGTTTGCTCTGGATATATGAATATATCATATGATATAAAATCTATCCGGGTTATATCTTTTTAATGTGGAAAAATGCTGAGTGCAGTAATGCGGGTTGTCCACAAGGTGTCGCCCGAGTCTAATATTTACACGGTTATCCTACAGTTTTGCTAGTAATACAAGATCATGCTAACTACAATTCGCTCAGTTGGCAGTTTACTCTGCAGTAAACTACGCCACATTATTGCTATAATGTATAAAATAATAAATAATAGGGGTATAAATTTATAAACCATGGTCTTGCCTGGTGAAGCTACCAGAGGAAATGAGTGTGCTCACTGTATTAGCTACCACAGCACTAGCTATATGGTTATTATGCTTTCTATTTTGATCACAACAAATAAATGTAAACTTCCATTGACACTAAACACGAAAACATTATGAAATATGTTATACTGAATGACTTTATTACTCTCTTAATATGCTTTTTTTTCTCCTGTGAAGATATTCATAGGACAAGTGAAATGACATCATATTTATGTTAAAGGAAATACATACATTAAAGGAAATCTCCAGCCTGAAACTCAGTAAATATGTTTAAACTGAAATGTGTTAGTCTGTGCTAGCTCGATGAATGGTGCTGATTCATTGTTGTCACTCATTGTGTGCTGTTCTAATGTCAGAGGGGGGACATTGTGATTGCTAGCACAGTTACAATGACGTTAAACATGAGACTGAGGTGGTGTTAGCTCCTAAAATAGAGCAAGAGCTTTGTTTCTCACTCACTGTTTTCCAGGCCCCTTGAGGTCCCTCATCCACTCAGGGGCCCTGGATCGTCATTTTCACCATTACCCCTGAGTTGTAACGCCTCTGAACAAGCCCTAGTGCACTGCGAGAGGATAAGGTTTTTCTTATTTGCTTCTCAGTCTGAATACTGCAGTCCCCATCACTGTGTGTGACAGCGTGTATTCTTCATGTCTGATTATACAGTACAATGAAGATCCTCTAACAATAGACCTGCGATTAAAGAAAATTACTACCTTCTGTTTACATCATCAATCAGCTTGACCTAATTAAGAGTTTTTTTTCTCTACATTAGCATGTTTCGTTTATGTTTTGCCATTGCCACTACCATATTTGTAGCTGTTTCACGTCATACTATGCCGTCCTCCTATTGGTGGATTTTAGATCAGCGTTGTAGCAGAGCTCACACTCTGAGTTTTGAATCAAGAATTTCGCATCCTGTCAGAATTTTGTTGGCCATCTTTGGTTGGTTGGCTCTTGTTTGGTTGTTGAGACAAGGGTTGTCCCTTGTCTTGTTGATGGCCCTTTGTTGGCCATCTTTGGTTTGTTGGCACTAAATCGGCTGCTGGGAAGGTGATGGAGAGCGCCACTTTATGTGTTCTAAGACCACACACTTCTACAGCCTGAATACTACGCACTAAAAGTATGTACTCTTTTTGTGAGGAAAAAGTACATACTACTGATTGTGTAGCAAAAGAGTATGTAAGTACTGGGACATGTAATGTAACGTCATGTAAAGGAAGAGAACGTTGTTGCCTAGTTACGCACACTGTCACCGTAAACAAACTCCTCGCTGCATTTCATCTTTTCTTCATTCATTATTCCTTATATAATTTATACTATTTAATTTAATTTACCATTCCCTTGATTGATTTTTCCACACTTCATTTACACCTCTCTAAAATGCGTCCTTGAATTCGGGTGAAGCAAACCATCACGAAGCTCCTCCTCCTCCTTCCTCGTGCAAGGAGTTGTGGGTAATATTAGCTGAAAAAATGGCCGTGGATCCAGACTTCAAAAATCTACCAGAAGTAGTAGACCATACGAGTACCTCATTTCAACATACTACGATTTGGTACACACTATCCCTGTATCTCAATTCGCCTACTATCCGTCCTAAATAGTATCCGAGATTAGAATTAGTGTGTTCCAAATCGCAGTATATTGAAAGGAGTATCCCAAAGGTACCCCGATTGGTCTACTATTCTATACTAGATCTGTGGAACTAGGCAGCAAGGTTCTCTTCCGCTACATGACATGTTCGTATGTCCCAGTCCTTACATACTCTTTCGCTACCCACTCAAATATATGTACTTTTTTCTTCACAAATTGGAATTGAGTCACATTCTAATGCGTAATTCTAATCTCGGATACTATTTAGTTCAATCCAACAGCTGAACTTTTGGTTTAACTCCGCCCAGGTAGGAGGAGCTGGGTCAGGTCCGACTCCACCCCCTCCAGGGTAATTGGAAGTTTGTAGTCCTTCCCACTGGGATACTTTGCGGAGTTTAGGACCTTGAAGAAGCACCCTCTATCTCCCCTGCGCGCGCACACACACACACACATACACACAGAGTGCTCGGCAGCTTTCCGCCCTGAAGCCCCCGATGCTGCGCTCAGAGCTCCGAGGTCTGCGCCTCTCCAAGCATGTTCCTCCCGGATGTGGCCCCTCAGTGCGCGCTCCTGCTCGGGTTCACCTGCCTGGCCGCTTTCGCTCACACCTCCCCGCAGTTCTCAGGTGAGGAAGCGGGGTTTATTTTTCTTTCTCTCCTCTCCTCCTCTCTCCTCTCCTCTCCTTCATCACCTGCGTTTCTGCGCAGCGTTTTATTCTGAACTCCTGGCGCGTTAAACTGCTTGTGAAACTGTGCCACACTGCCAGCAGTAACATCTCTCATCTGTTACTGTAATGGAGATGCTGAAGTTTATGTGCTGTAACTGTAAGAGTTTTTTTTTTTTTTTTTTAGAAGTTTAAAGAGCAGAGAGTGGAAACGCAGGTACCAGCCAGCACTTCTGCTTGGCACTGGGGTGGGTGGCACCATCAAGGGAGCAGGCTGTCTACCTTTATTAGGTGTCTGTTACCTGGCAAGGTGCATGAGCTTCTAGAGTAAAGCTTTCCAGGTTCTTCAGATCTAAATGACTTTTAAAGGCATAAACAGATTCACACACAAGATATGTGTAAGATATGTCCTTTTTGCAAGATCACAATGCAAGATATGTCCTTTTTGAAGCTACAACAAAAAGTACAGCTGGGGTTGTTTGGTTTGGTCCTGAAGAACCTGCTGTCCTGCACATGTCCTGAGCACACCTGAGGCACTAATGAGCTCATTAACTCAGGTGAATCAGGTGTGTGAGAGCACAGTGCAGGATACTGGGTTCTCCAGGACCAGAGGGTTGGGAACCTGTGGCGTTAACTAACAAACTACCAAACATGCATCTTTAAAGTTAAAATAGTGTTCTGCTTGATCAGGAGCGGAAAGAGAAAGAAAGAGTCATTTTCAGACCTTGATGATGGAGCAGCTATAATATGGACTATAATGGACTATAATATTGCTCTTTGTCTAACACACAAATTAAAGGTTATTTATTAGCTCATGCGCTCAGTCAAGTGTGTTTGGCATGCAAATGTGCAGGACAAGTATGCTCTGTGATCAGGATTGAGAAACGTTCCACTTACATGACCGCTTAAACCTCTTGTTAATTAGTTCTTGATTACGGTCAGGTGTGTTAGAGCAGGAAGAATGGCACAGCACGGGAGGAAATAGAAAGGAAACCGGATTGGGAAATGCAGATCAGACCTATGGATGTCCATGTGGCTGATTTTACAGGCAAAAATCACAAATTGTAAATTAATTATTTGGTCCTGAGTTGAGGTTGATGGTCTTAGCAGCACTGCGACCAAAGACAATTGATGACTGATAGTTCTTCAGGGTGAGAAATTTATTTTTGATTAAATTCTAACAAGACAGCTTTCAAACATGGTAGTGCCAAAACATAAACACAACATGCTAATGGACGGAAAAATATCCTTGTTACCTCAAGGACGTGTTTATACAAACCTGTTTTCTTCACCGTGTTGATTTGATGATGTAAACAGAACGTAGTTATTGTCTTTAAATTAGAAGCTCTTTGTCGTATAATCTGACATGGAGAAAAGACGAACACATGCTATCAGTAGAATTCTGTGAAGATTTCATCACGTTCATCTCTTACAGTGTGATTAGTATTAATCTTAAAAAGACAGCTGAAATCACGCAGTGTAAAACCGGCTTCAGGGCAGGAAAATTGTCAGATTATGTTAGACACCACACAGACAGGATCAAAGACATCCTGAGAATGAATGCTGTTAAAGGAGTAGTCTGAGGAAAAATGAATAATAATGAAAATAACATGGATCTGAGCGCTGCTGCTGTAATCATAAAGACATATTACAATCTGCTCATACTGAAAATCCTGTAAACACACTCGGTGCTGTTTGTCTTCACTTTTCTACACCTGTATACTGTAACGATTTCTAATCCCACTATCGGCTGTCACACAAAAGAGGACGGTTTCTTTTTCCAGTCAGAGTTTCTTCCTCGTGTCGTCTCGGGAACGCTGTCGTGGCCTCTGGCGTGCTCATTAGGGATCTAAAGCTACATCCGGATTTCTGTAAAGCTGCTTCGTGACAATGTCAATTGTTAAAATGGCTATAGAAATGGAATTGAATAGAAATAATGTAGATAACAATTGAACAACAGAAATGGTATATTGTTAGTGATGTATTGAGTGTGAAAGCAGCCGTTCTGGTCTGCATCGTTAGTTAAGCAATAAAGTGTTAAAGAGGCTCAGAGTCGGCTGTAAAGAGTCTTAATGGACGTGTGGATTAGCGAATACGGCTGGGATTTAATGAGAGGGTGTGTGCGATGCCCTCATTGACTCCTCTGTCTGTGTGTGTGTGTGTGTGTGTGTGTGTGTGTGTGTGTGTGTGTGTGTGTGTGTGTGTGTGTGTGTGTGTGTCTCACTGATCTTTTGAGTTTTGAAATGTTACCATCTTTACCCATTTAAGTCAAGAATGAGAACAGTTCCTGGGAATTTTAGCAATCTGACCCAAATGTGGGAAGGGATTTTAGCAATCTGACCCAAATGTAGGGTCAAAGTGAAACATGCATTATTTTTTTGTGGTAACATCAGACAACGTTTTTTTTTTTTTTTTTTACCTAACTGTCAGTATTCGGTTCTTTTTTCAACTACACATCACATCTCTGATTCTAAACAAGTGAACCTAGAACCTGAATACAGTAACAAAAGATTTGCTCATTTTTCTACAAGCGACACTTAATATAGATGTTTCTCCTGATCATCTTTCAGCACAATTAGGCTCTGGTTTGCCTTGTTAGCTGATAGCAATAAACTTTAAATTTGGCTAAACTTTTGAAAAGATGGCTGTGTTTAGCTAAGTTAGCTAATTAGCAATGATCTCCTGTGCTAAGTTATCTGTTACCACATAGCTGGAAGTTTGTTCTGAATTTTGTCAGGAGGTTTATGCTGGTTAGCTTAGTTAGCTAGTTGGCTAGTAATTACCTCCTATGAGAACTTTAAGCAAACTGCTAGCACTTAGCTAGAATGTAAAATCACCATTAGCTTGGAATAACCTTCTGTGGTATCTTTTAGCTAAGTGATAGCACTTAACTGTTTTTTTTTTTTTTTATGTTTGTTGTACTGATTTTTGTCAGGTTAGCTAAGTAAAGTAGCTAGTTACCTGTTTTCACATAACAAGTTTGTTCAGAGTTGTTGTTTTTTTCCCCAGAAGGATGTTCTGGTAAGCTAAGTAAACTAGTTAACTCTCAAAAACCTACTGTGGTAGGTAAGCAAATAGTTAACATTTAACTGGAATGTTAATTCATCTTTTGTTAGGATGAGGGTTTGGTATGCTAGTCTAGCTAGTCAGGTAACAATAACCTCCTGTTTTGACTTTAAGTTAACTGGAAACTGCTGGTACTGAAAGCAGGTCTGGGACAAGTCGCAGACTTCTACAGGAATGTTCTCTTGGGCCCTTGTGGTTTCATCTTTACACACAGTGTGGCAAGAACAATCTCCATAAAAAGCTATTTTTTAACACACTTGGAATTGAGAAAAAGCTTCTGTGGTATTTTGGTGGTCTCCAACCAGCGTGATGTGTTACTTTTCTGGCACCAGAACACTGGACATAAAGATTTTAAGATTAAGATTAAGTGTACTTGCCTTTAGCTGCATCATGTTAACATAAAATGTTATGTTATGTTATGTCATGTACTGTCTGCCTGTACTGACCATTTCTTACGTCATTTAGTTAGAATTTTGTCTTCTGTGCTAAGTGAAGGTTTGCTTCCACGTCAGAGTGAGTTGCTTTCACGTGTCAGCCCGAGGCGGTCCAAACCGGACACCATTCCCTCAAGATAAGAGATGTCTGCTTGATTGACAGGTGCTCGCACAGGGTTGCCGATGGAGACGTAACATCTGTCACTGAGAGACCAGATCTAACCGTAGCCCAGAGCTGTGTGTGTGTGTGTGTGTGTGTGTGTGTGTGTGTGTGTGTGTGTGTGTGGTATTGGCCAACAGTATCAGTCTTTTTTTGGTGAA